>NW_028251855.1:0-166385 GCF_964263255.1 Lissotriton vulgaris | reverse complement strand
GAAAATAATGAAATATGTAATAAAGCACTTAGTGCATTACATTAAATAATGCCCGGTGACTGAATGGGAATTTGAGAGGTACTAAGCCGATACCTGTGGTAGACACATTTCAGAGTGCTTTGATGGGAGGTTGCATAGCAGTACATTCAAGCTCCGAATGCAGCACACATCGAAAGAGCAAAAAATGAGGAGAAATAAAAGTATTTCTCCTCGTTGTGCCACTCCTGTGTATCCCCTGGGGAGGCCTAGTGTTCTGACACATTCCCGATTTACAGCACTTTGTAAATCTAGAAATGTGTCAGGTTCCATAGATGTTGTGCGGGAACCCCCACAGCAACACCGATGGAGCACCCTTTTCATGCAGAGTAATACGAGAAAGGGGCCCATATTTTTTTTTAGATTTATATGATATTATATATCATATTTACGAGGCCTTGTAACTATGTGCACGAACACCAGGGGCATAACACAGGCCCCTGCAGTCCCCGCATTGCAGGTGGCCCCTGAGCTGCATGGGGCTCCCTCAGCACAGTACTCAGCAGATTTACTAATTGTTTTGAAAGAGCGTTTGTGTGACGCAAAGCGACTTGCCAATTAACATCAATCCACTTTCGTGCACATTTTTTTTTGTTGCAACAAAGGTCTTTGCGAGCACAGCACTCAATGGCACTGTGTTACACATTTCGAAGTCCTTGATGCAAAGTGGTTGTTAGGAGGTGGGAACGGACTCCCTCGTAGAAGTGAGCGCAATCCCATACCTGCTAAAGTCACAAAACATTGCATAACCAAAGGTTCGTGGAAAACAATGTTGCGGTTGGCAACATTGCTTGATTGATTAATATTGTCCATAATTGTAAAAATTACAATATGATGTGATGTACCCTTGAGCCGTCTTCTTCCTGAAGACAATTAATTATACTAGAGGATAACCCTCGAGGACAGAAGTGAGGCAAAAACGCTCAAAAGCCTCTGCGATGAGGCGCGAGGATAGATATTGCATTGTGCACTCAAGCATGGCATAATTTGAATTGGCGATAAAGGAATCACAACGCAGTGCATGGTTACTAAGCGCCCAGAAGAAATGTTTAAAACCTGAATAAGAATGGTATTAAAAAATGAAAATGAAGTTTAGTAACTGAACAGGGGTTGAAGGCTCACAAAGGATTAAAAATAAAAGTTACCATGTGGAGAAGTGTGGCTCAATGATTAGAGCGGCAGACCCTGATGCAGAGGTCTAGCCCGGGACCAGGGTTCAATTCCCCGCCTCGGCGGGTCTTGAGCTCAAAAATTCCACTGACCTGATAATTCTCGCCTCGGTACCTATTCCAATCATGGAGTCCCACTCTGCAACTCTGGGCAATAGCTTCATCTCCACAACGCTAAGGATTCCTGGCCTCCACCTTGGGGGTGCCCAGGCAGGGGCGGATTGGCAAGGCGGGCATTCGGGAATGGGCCGAAGGGCCGGTGCCTCAGTGCCCTCTGTGGGCCGTTTTTTTTCTCCCCTGTCCCAGTCCACAGAGAGTGGACTAGGAAAGGGGAGAAAAAAAACCGGCCCACAGAGTGCACGGAGACCGAGACTTAGAAAATGAAAGCAGCCTCGCTGTGCGGCCAGACAGAGATTGTCAGCTGTGGGCTCTCCTTCACCTACCCTGCCAAGCAATCAAGCTGAGGCTGGGCTGGGGAGGGGTGATTGTTTGCAATAATCGGCCTCCCTGGGGGCCAGGCGTTTCTCAGGCCCCCCTGGCGCCCACGCAGCCCAGAAACGGTGTGAGTCTTAACACCTCGCCCACAGCCCTTCACATTCAGGGCATAGTGGGCGAGGAAGAATGGGTCTTGCTGTGGGGGCCTGGTGATGTTTGGAATTTTTTTGTTTTATTTATTTATTTATGCGATTTTATATAGCGCAGACTTTACCCGAAGGTGTCAGAGCGCTTCACACTAGGAACAGCAATAATACATGAGGAGAAAATTATAAGTGGACAAATTACAAAAGCAAACGTTAAGTTACATGAATCAAAAGTGACAATAGTGAGCAAACAAAATACAAGAGGAGCAAACGATACATTACAGGAGGAAAAAGAGATATGTGTGCAGGTTACAAAAGTGCACAAAATACAAGTAGAGGTATAATACTGCAATTAATGGCAGACACTCCAGCACAAGAACAAACGTTACGTAGGCAATGGTGGCACTTGTGCAAGTATCTAAAGCAAACAAAAGTGAGAGGTAGCAAACAGTGTGTTACAAGAGAAAAGTGACTTGTGCAAGTTACAAAGGGTACCATACACAGGTACAAGGGTAATACTACAGTAAATGGTAAACACTCAAACTGCCAGAACACACTGGGAAGGCACTTCCCATGCACCAGCTTCACCTCAGCCTCCCCCCTGGCTACCTGGCTACCTTGGATGATCCAGAAAGCTGTGTTTTGTGCTCCCCTGCCAGGACATTTTCCCAAGGCCTGGAGGGTTGATTAATTTACTAATAGCAGGGACCTTACCTCTGTTCATGTGCTCCTGAGCTGAAGGTCTGGGGAGGGCTGAGTAGGTTAGTAATAGCAGGGGCTTTGCTGCTTTTCAGGTGCTCCTGTGCTGGAGGGCTGGAATAATTTTGTGACAGAAAGGGGCCTTGCTATTTTCTTTAGTTGCTCAGCATGTAGGCCATTGTCACCTTGGCCCTGTGTCCTGTGCAAGAACAGTATCCTCCCACTTTCATTCCTTGTCTGTGCAAATGGTGTTTCATGAAAGGGCACGCCCCTTGAATGTGGGCCACGCCCCTTAAATATGGGCCACGCCTCTTGAATGTGGGCCACTTTTTTCGTCAGTGCCCGGGCCGAATTGTGATCCCAATCCGACCCTGTGCAGCCCAGGAGTGGACGCCTCACAGGGAAAGCCAGAATGGGTTCCACAGCGGTATTCGTACAAGCGCCTTGAGACCCTTGCGGGTGAGTAGTGCGCTATACAAGTATCAATTTGCATTTACATGTAGGATTTTCAGACCTTCCTCCTCTAGAAGGAGGCTTAAAGTAAACTTGTGTTGCGTTCTTTCTGCAGGCGCAGCCTTCGGATAAAATGCTCGCCTTGCTTGCTTGCAAGCGGGATCCCTCTGAGAGGGGATTTTTGCACTCAGCAGCCAAAGTGTGCCAGCACTACAGCGCGTATTGTTGCCAGGTGCTAGCTACGGTGCTGTGATATATAGACCTCGCACATTATTAGGAATACCTTCACATCTCAATGTGCAGGGCTTAGGTCAGACACCTGCCTCAGCAAAACTAAGATTTGCTTATCTGTGCAGCATTTTATTAATATATTCATTCAGTTTTACGCCACGGAATTAAAAAAAAAGGAGATAGGTGTGGATAGGCAAGATCCCTTGAAGAAATCGGGAAGTTCTGGGGCCAAACTACATAATCTGTGCTCACCTTGTAACTTGTCTTCTGTTCTGGGCCCTCTGTCCTGCGGGGGTGGGGAGGGCGTGGTATTAAAGAAGGGGTCACAGAGCACTTTGTAGACCTGATTTGACGGTGCAGTTGTCACAAATGTTTCAAAATATAGTGTGGGTTTTGGCTCCACCCAGAGTTTGTTCTCACCTCATGCTATTAGCTGTTTGGTGTAGCATATCTCCTGCTATGGAGTGCATGCGTTGCAATCTACTATACTTCTCGAAAGTACACTGAATCATTGCACATTAAAACATTTTCTCATAAATGCATTGCACATAGATAGCAAATGCTTTTTTACTGCAGCAGCCCTTTTGAAAGTCAATGCTCAACTAATGACTTTACCAATGCTTGTTTAATATAGAATGTAGGTGCACATGCCAAAGTTATAATTCCCTCCATTTCATAGGAGTACAGCACTAGGCTGATGGGAGAAGTTGTTTTTTTAACACATGCTTCATATTAATGAACATAAAAACCAACAACACCCCCTTCCTCCCCTCCTCCGCCCGCAACATCCCTGGAGGTGCCCTGATGTATATCACTCAATAGGTGGTACATATGCTACCTCTGGGTACCATTTGTGAAGAAGGAAGAAGCACAGTGCCATGGACTCCTGGGAGCTCCCACTTGTTCAGGAGGGTCTCACTGGCCTCCTTCCAGTGCTGGATGAGGTATGAAGTATGGATCGCACTGCCAATCCCTGTGAAGTGGCACTCTTGCATTTGTGGTCACCTGCAGACCCTCATGATGGTAGGTGCAGTGTGTGACTGTTCACACCCTTGCGGGACTCTCAGTGTCCACTTTAACCTGCAGACAATCACGGAATGGTGGGTGTGTTGCTGTTTTCAGACAACACTGCACATGCAAACAACCACCACCTACCCAGGCACATCATGCTCGGGGGTGGTCAAACACAAACCAGGGTACTACAGAATGTACAGGTAAAAAGCACAGTGGTTAATACGAAACAGTGAGATAAGGAGACAGCAAGTATAGGGAAGGTGGACATAAGAGGCGTGAGGTGGAATCAGCCCTGGTATTCTGCAACCCTGGATTTCGGCAGGTAAGGTGTCAGGCTTCTAAGAAAAACTTAAAAAACTATAGTTCTACTATTACTACTACTACTACTACAGTACTACCACCACTATTACTACAGTACCACTACTGCTACTACTACTACATCTACTATACGACTACAGTGCGACTACTACTGCTACAGTACTTCTATTTCTTTTTCTACAGTACCACTACTAATACTACAGTACTACCACTACAACAGTACTACTACTACTGCTGCTGCTACTACTGTCCTACTACAGTACTACTACAACTACTGTACTATTACAGTGCTACTGTTACAGTACTTCTATTACAATTTCTACAGTACTACTACTACTAATACAACAGTACTCTACTACTACTACTACTGTACTACCACAGTACTACTATAACTACTGTACTACTACAGTGGTACTACTACTGCTACAGTACTTCTAGTACTAATTCTACAGTACTACTACTACTACTACTACGGTACTACCACTACTACAGTACAACTATTACTGCTGTACTACTACAGTGCTGCTACTACTGCTACAGTACTTCTATTACAATTTCTACAGTACTACTACTGCTACTACAGTACTACCACTACTACAGTATTACTACTACTGCTGTACTTCTGCAGTGCTACTACTACTGCTACAGTACTTCTATTACTATTTCTACAGTACTATTACTACTACAACAGTACTACCATTACTACAGTACTACTACAGTGCTACTACTACTGATACAGTACTTCTATTACTATTTCTACAGTACTACAACTACTACAGTGCTACCACTACTATTACTACAGTATTCCTACTACTACAGTACTACTACAACTACTGTACTACTACATTGCTACTACTACTGATACAGTACTTCTATTAAGATTTCTACAGTACTACCACTACTATGACTGCAGTAATATTACAGTGCTACAACTACAGTACTATTACTACTGTACTATTATTACTACAGTACTACTACAGTAGTATTATTAGTACCACTACTATTACTACGGTACTACTACTAGAACTGTACTAATACAGTTCTACAACTATTGTACTACTACTATTATACTACTACAGTGCTACTACTACCACAGAACTTCTACTACTCTACTACTACTGTACTACTACAACTACTGTACTACTACTACTGTACTACTGAAGTACGACTACTACTACAATACCAATCTTCTTTTTCCTAGGCCTACAGAACGGATACGGTGTTGTTGATGTCCTGAACTCTGCCCACCTTCTCCTCTTTTGAGATGACTTTTCCAGCCTTTCTGTGACTTACAACGCTTTTCGTGGAATACGACACAAACTGCTCTATTCCTTTCTGCGGCAAAAAGTAGTTGACGAACATACACTTGAATGTACATCCGGATTTACAACCTGTTACTCCTATGCATCATATTAAAAATTCAATGGAAACAAAAAACTTAGGGGAAGATTTACAAGCCCCTTGCGCCACTTTTGCGCCACTTTTAACATGGGAAAAGTGACGCAAAATTTGCGCAAGGGGCTTGTACATCTGCACCGTATTGTGTAACTAGGAGCAAAGAAATGATTGAATCCTCAGCTGTTCGCAGTTATTTCGAATTAAGCGCACAGGGAAAGTGGCATCTGGTGATGTTATAACTGTTGGATTCCTTTAACTGATTTGCACTCTTCAATAGAGGGCCTCACGCAGCACATTCCCTTTTATATAAATAAATGTAGCGCGGCGGGACCTAGACAATCTAGGCCGTAGCTATGCTGAAAATAACCACACAAGACGTATACTTAGTTCTCGTGGCAGGAAGACCCCGAGCGGTTGCCGGCCCTTTTGTTTATACCCTCTGGGCGCGCCTGCCCGAGGGTTGTAGTGATGCAAGGCAGTTTGACAACAATGTAGTAGAGGGCCCGGATGGCTCTCTACATCCCTCCTTTCTTTTGGTTCAGGAACATCAAGTTCTCCCAGTTCATGGGGACGTATACACAAAGTCCCTCAGTCGCTGACTCAGCACATGGTTTGGCCTGAGACCATACTTCTGACTCCAGGCACAGGGTTCGGCCGGAGACCACACTTCTGGCTCTGGGCACAGGATTCCGCTGAGGCACTGGATGGGACACCCCCGGCCGACTCAGTGGCGGTATTCTGGCTGGTCAACTGGGTACTATCAGCATGGCCTTGGCAGACTCGGCGGGGTGTTCCTCATGCTGGGCGAGGCAGGGGGAGAGAAGTTCGGGAGTGAGTCCTGGTAGCCAGACGCTTTTTGGTCCGCTTCCGCCTCAGTCGTCTTCTTGAAGCTGGATACATTCCTCGTGATGGATTGTTTTCCCTTTTGAGCAGTGACCATGGTCCCTTGAACACTTACAATGATCCATACTTCTGGCTCGTAGGGCGTTCGGAACTTCCACCCGGGGTGTCGGTCTTTGATCACCACCGGGTCTCCCACGATTAGCTGAGGTTCTTGGGCTCTTCGGGCCTCACTGGCCTTCCGATTTGTTGTCTCCCTCCTCGCTTGGATGGCTGCATCATCCCGCTCCACGGGCACCTACATCGGGTCTGGCGGGATACTGTCTCCTGGGGCTCACTTGAACAGGAGATGAGTCGGAGCACACTTGGTAGTGCGATGAAGGGTCTGTCGGTACGCGCCAAGGAACTGGTCAAGAGCTGTTCCAGGGTCTTCTCCATTCTCCACTGTGATGCGCAACGCTCAGTTAATTGTCCTCATCAGTCGTTCTACTTCCCCTTTTGCTTGGGGCCATAGCGGGTGATCTTCCTGTGGTGCACCGCTAGACTTTCCTGGAACTCTCACCCCTGGAAAGGGGGTCCATTGTCGGACTTGACCTCTTCCAGCAGTCCCATCATTGCGAAGGCTCTGTCCAGGACTCTCTTCACATGTGGGAAAGCTGTCAACGACACCACTTCAACTATGGGGAATTTCGAGAATGAGTCGACCATGACTAGCATGTAATGTCCATCTGGTAAGCTCCCAAAATCCACGCTGAAATGCATCCAAGGAGTCTTGCTCTGTTCTTCTGTCATCACCAGTTCTGGTGCAGGGTCCCCTCCGGTGATCCTGCAGGCATGGCACTGCCTTACCATGTCCTCTACCATGGAGTCCATTACCGGGAACCAGACCTTGTCCCGTAACCTGGCTTTGGTCTTCACCATTCCTTTTTTTAAATTTATTTGTATTTTATTTTTTATTTTTTTTATTTAGCGAAATCAGATAATACAAAATACGTAAGCTTAGCATACACTTGTGTACTTAAAAAGCGAGATTGCAATTAACAATTTGTAAGAAGCTAACTAATGCATAGAGGGAAACGAAAAAACAAGAAATTAAGAGGTTCTTCCACATATAACTAACATAAGAAAAACAACATAATTGGAATTTACATGTTTCTTATATCATAATACCAGGCAGTAATTGGAGACCAAATTTGAGCCCCTCGTATTCTTGACTTTTCCCCCCGTGTTTCATAAATTGCTGCCTCTTGCTTATAAACTCCTAGAAAGCGGTTTAACCACAATTGAAAGGTTGGGGGATCAACATCTTTCCGCCGTGCTGCCAAGATGATCCGGTATACCGCCAGCCACAAAAATAAAGATGATTCCTCTTCTTTACTGTGCCCGAGAGTGCTATCATGACCCAATAAGTAAAGTGTAGTTGATGTTTTCACTTTATGCCCAAAAATCTCTTCCCAATAATCGGAAATCATTTTTTTGCATAGATCTAATTTGGGGCAGTCTGCAAACATGTGTATTAAGTCTGCCGGACACTGCCCACACCTTGGGCAGTTGTCATTTGTTCTTTTGCCCCACGCAAATAATTTTGCAGGTGAAAAATATAGGTTACAAATGGTTTTATAAAGTTGGGCCTTAAGGTTAGACGCTAAAAATAATTTAGACGATAGTGACAAAGACAAATCAATATCAACGTTGGGATTTCCTAATTTGCTAGACCAGCCTCTCTCGGTGCGCTCTAGGTCGTCTTTTTGATTCTGACTCAACAGTTCATAGATGGTTCCTATCCTGGTGTTTCGTTTCCCTATCATGTCCAGCAAGGGAATATTATCCAACTTAATTTTGGGGGATTTCTCATTAAGGGTAGTATATACTTGGATGTATTTAAGAAAGTCATTTCTAGAGACAGCAAAATGTGATGGAATATTTTGAAATCCCAGATTAGGATCATGGAAAAGAAAGTCCCCCACTGTATTGATTCCCAAACTTTCCCATTTTCTAGAGAGCTCATCCTTGCATTGACGTGGTAGGATTGAACTCTGCCACAGAGGAGTATATTTAGTATATTTTGGTATCAATAAAAATTTAGAAACTCTTTTCCAAATGTTCCATGCACTATGTATAATCTTAAATTTATTTTTTTAAAATAAGATGGCTCTACCTGCCTAAGTAATAATCCTCTGGCTTTATTGCCAATTGCTAGTTCATAAATTGAAGGTATATCCTGAGCTGGTGTTGGTCCTAGCGCTATTTTAGGAATAATAAATAGAGGTGTCATTTGTTGAAGGAGGGTTGCCCATAGGTATAACGTGATATTTGGTATAGCTAACCCTGCCATATCAGAGGAAAGGGACAAGTATGAAAGAGACCTCCTAATTTTCCCATAGCTCCAGAGGAATTTAGATAGGCATGAATCTATAGTTGTAATGATGTTTTCATCTACTATCAATGGAATTGCACGGAATAGGTATAATATATTTGGAAAGATATTCATTTTAATAAAGTTTCCCCTCCCAATAATAGATAAGTGGAGGTTGTTTACCCTGGAGAGATCTTTTTTAATATTTCTAACGAGGGGCTCATAATTAAGTTGGTTAATATTCTCAACCTTGGGAGAAATACTAACTCCCAGGTAGGTGGC
Source organism: Lissotriton vulgaris (assembly GCF_964263255.1). Lineage (NCBI taxonomy): Eukaryota > Metazoa > Chordata > Amphibia > Caudata > Salamandridae > Lissotriton > Lissotriton vulgaris. The sequence continues at coordinate 157,008 of NW_028251855.1, read as the reverse complement.
CTTATCGACCTTATAAGGGCTCTCGTACAAGATGTTATCAGTACATAAAACCATTGTTTTATCTCTATTCAGGGAGTAGCCTGAATATAGTCCGTAGGTATTAGTAATTTGCTCGATCTCATGGATTGCCTCCGCAGGGTTCGGTGTTAATACCGCCACATCATCGGCGTATGCTAAAACTTTAGTTTGATAGCTATTGGCCATGACTGGTTCTATTAAACTAGATACAAGCAGTTTTAGGATTAATGGATTGATATAAAGTGCAAATAAAATTGGTGAGCATGGGCAGCCCTGCCTTGTGCCCCTTTGAATATTGATAAACTCCGACTCCATCCCCTGTATGACAAGTCTGGCCCTAGGGGTAACATATAATGCTTTGATGGCCTTGACAAACTCTGGACCAAAGTTGTTAATTTCCAGAATCCCCCATAGGAAGCTCCAAGACACTCGATCAAAAGCCTTCTCGGCATCAAGCAGGATCATCGACATCGGTCCCCCCGTTTCCCTCATGATGTCAAAAAGAGAAATGGCTCTACGAGTATGATCCGTAGTACCCTTTCCAGGTATAAATCCGTGTTGCCACGGGGAGACCAAAAGTTCGACGACCCTGCTGAGCCGATCGGCGAGTATCTTGGAGTAGAGTTTGGAGTCTGAGTTTATCAGTGAAATTGGGCGGTATGAAGATGGATATTCTGGGGGTTTCCCTTTCTTGGGAAAAATAGCTATGTTTGTTAGCTGCCATGATTCTGGCGACATGCCGTTCCACTGTACCCCCAAAAATAAATCTAGTAAATACGGTGTTATTGTTTTTTCAAGTACTTTGTAGAGATCCAATGGGATTTTATCTGGACCAGCAGCTTTACCGTTGGCCAGCTCTGTTAGTGCAAGCTGCACTTCGGTAATCGAGATTTCACTTTCTAGATTTGTCATATTTGTTTCATCTAGCACCTGTGCTGAACCAATTTCATTTATCCATTCCTCTAGGAATTCTATGATATTATAAGTTTCGAATTGATCCTCATTCTGGTATAGCTTTTGATAATACCGTCGAAACGCATCAGAAATATCTACCAGCATTGTATATTTTTGTCCTTCAAACTCAATAGAGTCTATCAAATTACGTGAGGATTTTTGCCGGGTGCGAAGTGCCAGCTGTTTACCTACCCTCTCTCCATCCTCATAGATTTTAGTTTGGTTTGTTTGGAAAATTTCTGCTGCTCTTTGGGTAAGACTACTATTAATCTCCGTTTTCAGAATAATCATCCTACGCATACTACTTCCCCCATCCTCCCTTAGGGCTATCTGGGTGGCGTGTTGTTCTTCCAATTTGGCCAGCTCGCTCAGGCATTGGTTATTGAGTTTTTCCTGGATTTATGTACGCTTGGCCACAAAAGCAATAGTCTCCCCCCTCAGCGCGGCCTTAAAACAATCCCAAACAATTAATCTTGGTGCACTATATTGATTATGATCAAAAAATTCCTGTGTCCACAAAGTAATATACTCTATATATTCTCTGTTGACAAGTAATTTTCTGTCAAATGACCATTGAGAATGTGGTCTATCACATGCTGGAAAATTAAATGTGAGTACGAGGGGGTTATGGTCTGAAATGATTTTCGGAGGCTTACTTATTTCCATACCTCCAGAGTGTTCTTTTGATGCCATTATATAGTCAATCCGGACATATTTATTATGGGGATAGGAGTAATAGGTATAGCCAGGGTCATTTCGGTGATTGAAATCCCAAACGTCAATTAGATTATGATTCTCCATAAGCTGCTTTATTGCCCTGAAAGCTTTTGGCTTGCGACCTATATAGTTCCGATGTGTATGGTTGCCACCCATTGAGCCTAGTGAGACATTAAAGTCCCCGCAAATAATTTGTGCGCTACCCCAGGAAGCTAGTTTGAGTTCTAAATGTTGAAAGATATCCGGTTCATCCTGATTTGAGCCATATAAGGAGCAGATTGTAATGCCCATCTCTAATTCGACTATAACCCATATACCCAGCGGGTCAACTAACCTTCGTTTAGCCTGTCCAAGAAAAGTTTTTGCTAAAATTGCCACCCCACGTATCTTGGAAGTTTGGGTTGTCACTGCGAGCAGGTTATAGCCAGGGATTTTTTTAAAATTCTTCTCCGCAACAGGGAGGTGGGTCTCCTGGAGACAGAGGACATCATATGAATTCTGACGGATCAATTCAAACAACCGGGTTCTTTTCCCTCTGTCATTCAAACCAGCGATATTCCATGAGCATAGTCTTAACTTCCCCATTGCTTTTTTATTCCGATTTTAGCCAACCAACTCCAAAAAACATTGCACCAATTACTTTTATTGCTTTTTTTACCTTCAACCACTGATCCCAAAAATAGATTTTTAACATTGATATGTTTCTTCCAAAAATTTCTTGTTTCTTTATTTGTTATTTCCTTGTTACACACCTCATATATCTGATTTCAATCTTTTTTTGTTTTTTCCCCCCGTCCACCCCCTGTTGCTAGGTCCCCCCCCCTACCCAGCCCTCCCCCCTTTCACCCAAAAAAAGGGCTGATAGACTCCATGAGAGTCTATTGTGATGGAATCGTGCCACCTGACCGGAGTTTACTTAAATCAAGAAACCTCTCTATTTTTTGTTTTTTATTTTTGTTTTTTTTTCCCAGATTTCAGCGGGGAAGCTAGCAAAAGGAACCCATTCTAACATCTAGCAATGAAATACGAAGATATACAGCACCACAGAATTCCTTATTTTGAGCTCCGGTCACCTGTCACCTGCCCCATTTCCCCATTACTTCCTACAAGTCCCACCTCCCCTCATGAATACCTGGCCAATAATAGTGCCGCTTCTCTTCTGATTCCCATCAGATCTATTTACCAGCTATTTCATGCTATCTAAAAATTCCTTAGCTTTAATTTCTGAGGTAAATAATCTCGTTTGACCCTCATAAATTATCTTAAGCTTAGCAGGATTATTGAGGTAGGCCTGTGCTTTCTTTTCCTGAAAAGGCTTTATCATTTGACGAAGGTGCCATCTCCTCTCCACCGTAACATGACAAAAGTCCGGGCGGACAAAATATGAGACGGAGTTCCTAGTGCGGCGCGCTTCTGGTCTAGTCTTTTCATAGATTGCCTGCCTCAAAAGAAAGTTATCGAGGTAAATCAGAATGGCACGAGGATACCTCCCCGATTTTGCTGCAGGCTTCAAGGTCAGTGGGACACGGTGTACCCGCTGAACCTCCAAGTCCCAGTTCCAATGGGCTAATTCGGGCAGGGTATCCTTGAGGAGTTGGATCATATATGAGCGGATATTCTCCCCCTCCACTGCCTCCGGGACATCCAGTACGCGCAAGTTGTTTCTGCGTAAACAATTTTCACAGTCCTCCAGCTTCCATCTGACGTCCACCAGCTCTGCTTCATGGGACTCAACTCGTTCTTGAGTCACTGCAACCTCGGCCTCATTGGAAACTATTCGGGTTTCGATCTCAGTCATTCGGTCGTTAAAAGTTCTGACAGTTCTAGTCAATTTTCGTACCACCCCCTGTACTTTGCAGATAGCTGCCTGTGCTTTACGACCATCGTTGGACGTCTCCTCTCGATTAGACGCTATTGCTTGCAAAACTGTGGTCAAGACAGAGTCCAACGTGATTGCAGGTTGCTCTAGATGTATCGCTTGAGGGGGATGAGACGGGTGAGGAGATCGAACAAAGTCCTTAGCAGTCTCAACAGCTCCAGTATTTACTATGGTCGCTGGGTTCAGTGAATTCACAAGCTGCGTAGAGGGTGAGTAATCCCAGGTAAGTTCTGCTGCTCCATGATGTCCCCTTTTCTTTCTGCAAACAGTCTTCTGAGCATCACTAAGAGTGTACCTTGGTGCTTCATCACTCACACTCTCTGTAGAGATTTCTGATCTCTCACTCGCCCCATCCTCACCCTCATTCTCCTCTGACCATTCTCCATCATCGGAGAGTGAGTAAAAATCACTCGGATCCTTATCCACCTCACAATTAGCCCCCCCTGTTTCAGCCTCAGGTGGATCAGGCGGATCAGGCGGATCAGTGATTTTGTCAGAAATCTCCAGATTATCAAAATGAACTATGCTGGGAGAGATGGAACCATTCTGCACCTGAAGGACTGGCCCGCCCTTGTCATTATCACTGTTTATCAGTTGAAGAATAGTATCTGATTTAATAAGTGGCCGGGGCTGTTCTACCTTATTAGAGCTATCATCACCAGTCAACAGGGAAGTGTTTGCAGCATTACCAGTTTCAATAGATGGCCAGATGAATATATCTGTAGCCTGTACAGGGGAAGGGGAAGGTAATAAAATCATACCTTCATTATGTTGTATTGCCAGGGTAGAATTTGTATGGCTGTTAATCTCACCTTTGGTGCTACTACTAGTGTGGAAGCGAGTCTGAAATACAAGGGATAATTAATGATAGGAAAGACAGACACAACCACAGAATTTGTCAGCTCAGAATATGGTATATTTATTAGCCACAACAAATACAATTTAACGTGCAACACGGTGACAGTCAGCATAGAAGCTAGAATGTCCAAAGATTTATTGAGTTTGGTATGCTTTATAGATTTGAACCACAAGACCACCCATATGACACGTAGCAAGAAGTATTATACGTAGTCTACAGTGCATCATGAAACCCACAGCCAATAGACAGGATCTGTAACAAGATATCTCCTTGTAAGGTGTGATAGATTTGATGCATACATACTGTAGCTAACCATGTGATCAGAATGGGCAGTTTGGGGACAGTCAATCAAAATGCGAGCTGCCATGGCCTGATATATTTCCATACAAACTGCGACATAAGCAGGCGATGAGTAATATTGCGAAATCTTGTTATTTGTTAAAATAAAGTATTGTGCAAGCCGTGTGTCACGTATCTCGTCTGGGCGTGGAGAATTGCAAGGACAGCATTTCTCAGACGGTGAAAGTGCAAAACACCCCAAGATGGAGGTTTTTTAGATGTAGGCTAAGTTAATAGGCCTGAAGCTATTCTATTTGGTATCAAAAGGAAAAGATGGCTTCAACATTCCCAAATCTGATACCAAATCAATATACCCTGCGTGACAACCGATTCATGCCCATGGCTGGCATTTCTGCCACTGCCTGCAGCTCCTGTTGCTCCGGCTCATGGCCGCGCTTATTGCCACAGCGCATAGAGCGTGAGCAGTGGGAGACAAGGGATGCACAGCAGACTGGGCAGACCTGTATCATAATGCAGAGCGTCAACAACACAGCTGCTATAATGATAACAGCCTTTATGATCCATGAGCCCCAACCTGATAGCCACTGCATCAGTTTATCCCAGAACTCACCAGTGTGTATGCCCTCTGCCTCATTCCTAACATCCTTTATGTTATGGATTGCCCTATCTATGTTTTGGCTGTTGTCAGGTATATATGAACAGCACCTCTGGTGGATCACCTGACAAACCCCACCCTCTTTGGCTAGGATGATGTCTAAAGCAACCCTATTTTGAATTACTACTGCTCGCATGGCGGACAGCTCTGCTGTTATGTTTCCCAGTCCTGCTGCAGTGGAGTCAGCCAGATCCTCAATCATTCTAGCTAACTCATGTATCCTCTGGGTGGTGTACACTACTCCAATACCTGGGATTATTACTCCAACAGCGGTCATAAAATGATCAACCCATCCAGCTGTCCTTCTCATCCTTGTAGGCCTCACACCTGGCCTTCTAGCCTGTGTTATGTCTGAGAAGTGGACCATACGTGGTATTATTGATGCAAGGTAGCAACGGCCATACCAACCTGGAGGTAGGTAAAAGTAAGCCCATGGTCCGCAGACAAAAAATAGTCCCTTGTAACCCACCAGTCCAGGTGAGGACCCAGTGTTGCTATCCTTGATACGTGACAGTCTTGTGATGTGTGTGCAGTTGCTTTTGCCCACAAAAATCTGGTTCACCTTCCTAGGTTCCATTATTCTCCTCATCTTGTTTATCCTGTCCTTACATGCCAACAATCCTTGTTGTCCCTGCAGTAGATCCTGTAACACACAAGGGTATGGTATGCATGACTGCTGTGTTGAGCAGTTATGTGCTATAGTTATGTCTGAATGTAATTTAGGTGCTCTGTCCCGTTGCATCCCTTCATCATATAGGATGCAGGATGGGGCTAGGGACAGCTCATCTACCCTAAACCTTGGTATATTAACCTCCTTGTTTCCACTCTGGTCATTGCCACTCCCCTCAGCCCTGTTTCTGGATCTCCTGTCAAATGTGCTAAGCATCTCAGTGTCTGACCTTGTAGGGTGCATATTCCTGCATGGTGCCCATTTCTTTTTAGTTTCTCTGGCACCCTGTCTGATACTCTCTATATTGGAAACATTCAGTATTGGGGCTGCCGCGAGGCCAGTGTTGGGAGGTGCAACTAATACTGACATATTGTGTTCAGTGGAGAGTAACTCATGCATCAGAATACAACCCATATACTTGGAAACTGGTAGTACAATGTAGCTCATGCTGTGCTGTGTATCTGTAGGTAGTTGGGTGCATACATAACAACCTGAAATGTTCATGATCTGTACATATAATTTCAGCATTTCAACATATTTATTGTTATCATATTCTTCCCACAATTCTCTGTCATTCTCTTCTCTAACCTCCTTCTTCCCTAACACAATCTGGTCTGGCACAACTATGTTTCGCTCTCCATGTTGTATAACTGTATTATTTTCATCACCCACTTTGCCATGAAGAAATGGGATATCAAACTCCTCTGCAAACATTATAAACATTGTTGTCAGAACTATCCCAGGTACTGGTGATAATACAGCTGCCAGAATATATGGCCATTTACGCTCATTTGTACTTGGCCTAGGCATTTTAAAAGCGTTTATGGGACTAATAATAAGCCGTTATTTTCGCCCCAATTGACGTCTGTAACAATATGTAACCCACTGTTTTCTATGGCAATTATAATACTTTGTAAAACTTCAGTACGTGCTGTTGCTAGCTCCTGGGCTGATGGTAGGAAGCCAACTATTGGGAAGGAAAGGTCATTCAGAATAAGGGTCTGCAGCCCGCTCAATATTGGGGGATTTGGCACTGCTACTCTCTGAACAGTTGTTACCTCTACTCCTGGTGATAACGTTGCCACTGCTGACCTTATTGTTATATATAACACCCTTTCTTCCACCACCCGTATCGTAATCCACCTGTGTACTGCAGGTGGTGCAACCTGCATATCTCAATTTTATTAGCAATCAATAAAATGTGGTTACAACATCCATTATTGCCCCCCAGCCAATGTGATGTATGCCAGATATGACACTGTCCAAGATGTCAAGGCGTGTGTTTGCCAGTTCCTGTGTTGGTGCTTGGCTGCCAAATGTGGGAAATGTAAGCTGTTGCAATATCAAGTCCGTCAACTTGCTCATCAGTGGTGGTTTTGGTACAATCAGCTGGATTTGTCCCTTCTTTTCCACTCCTGGCCACAATAATCGTATAACTATCACCAATTCCGATTCTTGTACTTCTATTGTCATTTGCATCAGTCTACCACTCCTTGTAGTGATCAAAGGTGGTCCAGATGCGGTGGTAGTCATGTAGGTGAATATAGTCTATTTCCACAGTTCAATGTTCCTCTGGTGCTTCACTATTCCGTGTTGTGCTTATAGTTCTTTATGTCTAACTAACAGGGTCTTGTATCCCTATATTTGATACAGACACTAGCACCATTTGAAATCAAACACGTTGGTGCCTTTGCTGGGTCTGACAGAGGTTACCAGTACATAACAGACGATAGGCACTTGAAGGAGACAGGTGTCTCTTATGATGTCATCTGGAGGACGTGTCTGCCAGGCACAGCAGATAGTTGCATTGGTCGGTCTGTTGGAGGGTTGGCCCGCAGCCAGTAGGAGATCTCTTCTTCCTTATCCCCTGTCGTGCTGGTCAGGCTGGTCCTTCCTGGTGGATCGGAGGTTGTACCTATGGTCCGCCTCAGGTGCTGCTGGTGATGTTGCCGGAGCTTGCCGTCCGTCGTCCTGGTCCGCCGTCCGCTTGGTGTGGGAACTGTGGATCCACGACGTCAGTCCCTCGCACTTCACGGCGGTCGCTGTGGTCAGTAGGACGGTGTAGGGGCCCTTCCACCTAGGCTGGAGGCAGTGCCGTCGGGTGTGGGACTTGATCCAAATCCGGTCGCCAGGCTGCAGGTCATGTGGCGGTGGAGTTGCTGCTTCTGGAAGAGCCTGCAGGACCTGGCGGTGAAGATAACGTAAAGTCTCAGTTAGTTTTTTACAGTAACACAAAAGCAAATCATCTACTATTGGCAGAGGCGCAGTGGACATATGACCTGCAATATTCATCGGGCGGCCGAACAACACTTCATGTGCACTTAGTTTAGTTATCCTGTCAGGTGTACTTCTCATTGCTAGCAGAGCTATTGGCAGTGCATCCACCCATGATAGTTCTGTGGATGCGCAGATTTTCCCTATTTTATTTTTCAAGACCCCATTTTTTCTTTCGACTGCACCTGCCGCTGGTGGGTGGTAAGCGCAATGCAACTTCTGGGTGACCCCAAGGCCTTTGCATAGACCCCTTATCACCTGAGAAATGAATGCAGGCCCATTGTCTGAGGCCAGAAGTATTGGGATCCCAAATCTGGGGATCAAGTCTTTCAGGAGACACTTAGCAACTGTTAATGCATCACAGTTCTTTGTGGGGTATGCCTCTGTCCACTTACAAAACATGCAGACGATGACCAAAACATGCCTGTACTTCTGGGTGGGGGGCATGTCAATGAAATCCATTTGTAGGCTTTCAAACGGTCCATGAGGTGGAGGGAAGTGACCAGGTGCAGTATGGGTACTCTTGCCAGTGTTATACTGCGCACAGATAGTGCACTGTCTGCAAAGTCTCTCAGCTGCTTGACGAAATTTGCTATGATACCAGCATTGTGAAAACAGCCTAATCATTCCATCTCTCCCAACATGTGAGGGGCCATGGAAGAGACGTGCCATTGAAGGAAGCATTGATGAAGGCAGGCATATCTTCCCGTTGGGCCCAGTCCATAATCCTTCCTCTGTTTTCACACACCCTCCTTTTGCCCACCCGGTCATCTCCTCAATGTCAACTTGTTTCTGGATGTGGATTGGGTCAAAATGCAATGAGTCTTGTTTAGCGTCCACCCTTTCATTGCTGCTCTCTATCTGTACCATTGCTAGCTGGCAGCCTGTCAGTGCTATCCTCTTTGCTTCTCCATCAATGAATGCATTGCCCCTTGACACATAGTCTCTAGATGATGTGTGTGCAGCACATTTTATGATGGCTACCTTGGATGGGAGCAGCATCGCCTGGAGGAGGTCGCAGATCAACTGCGCATGCTGTATCTGTTGCCCGGCTGATGTGAGGAACCCCCTCATGGACCACAATTGGCCGAAGTCGTGCACCACACCGAATGCATACTGGCTGTCGGTATATATATTTACCTTTCTACCCTCAGCCAGGATGCATGCCCTTGTCAATGCCACGAGTTCAGCCGCTTGTGCACTTCTGGCAACTGCCAGCCTCCCTCCCTCCAGTAGTTTGTTGGCGGTACCCACCGCGTAAGATGTCTGTAGATCCCCTCTTTCATCTCTTAAACATGACCCATCTACAAACAGGTCCCCCTGAGCATCTGATAATGGGGTGTCCAGTAGGTCTGGGCGTACCTTAGTATGCCTGTCTATAGCCAGGGTGCAGTCATGAAAGGCATCATCTGAGCAAAAGTCCTCCAAAGCATGCTCTGTTGGTAAGAGACATGCAGGGTTCAAGGTGGTGCATCTCTTGATGGCAATGTGTGGTGCCAACAGTACTAGCTCATATCTGGTGAGGCGTGCATTTGTCAGGTGCTGTGTCCTGGTGGAGGTAAGCAGAACATCCACAGCATGGGGAACGTGTAAAACAAGGGTATGGGCCAATACAATGTTTTCTGACTGTTCCACCGCCAGTGCTGCAGCAGCCACCGCTCTGAGACACGGTGGTAACCCAGAAGCTACTGGATCTAGCGTGGCTGAGTAGTAAGCTACAGGACGGTAGTAGGAACCATGTTTTTGGCTTAACACCCCTAACGAACACCCTCCCTTCTCATGGCAGAACAAATGAAATTCCTTGCCATAATCTGGTAAGCCAAGTGCTGGGGCCCCACCCAATTCACTTTTCAGTGTTGTGAATGCTAATTCACATTCTGGGGACCATGGCACCTCATCAGGAATCTCTTTGTGTGTCAATGCTTGCAGTGGTTTAGCAATCAGGGAAAAGTTTGGGATCCAGTGCCTACAATACCCCGCCACCCCCAGAAAAGCCCTGACTTCTTTCTGCGTGCGTGGACGGGGAAAACCAGTGATGGTTGAAATTCTATCAGGCAACAATTTTCTCGCTCCCTCTGACAATTCATGCCCCAGGTACTTCACTGCAGTGAGGCAGAACTGTAGTTTCTTTGGTGATACCTTGTATCCTTTCAGCGCCAGATGGCAGAGGACAGCAATAGTGTCCTCCTCGCAGGCCTCTTGTGATGGGGAGGCCAAAAGCAAATCATCAATATATTGGATGAGAGTGGATCCTCCCTTAAGTACCAGGGAGTCTAAATCTGTTTTTAGTGCATTTGTGAAAATGGAGGGGGACTCTGTATACCCCTGGACCAATCTACACCAAGTGAATTTCCTTGAACGAAATACAAAGCTGAATAGGTACTGACTGTCTTGATGCAGTGGTATTGTAAAGAAGGCGGAGCTAAGATCCATCACGGTAAAGTGTGTGGCTGATACAGGGATATTTGATAATATTGTTGCAGGATTTGGAACCACAGGGAATGAGGGCTCCACTATTTTGTTCAATTCTCTGAGATCCTGAGTAAAACGGTACACAGGGGCCCCATCTAGGCCCTTGGATGCCTTTTTAATGGGGAGTATCGGGGTGTTGCATGGACTGGAGCGTATTTCTTTGATTATTCCCTGCTTTAGGAGATCTTTTATGACAGGTGCTATTCCCTCCTCTCCTTCCTTGGAAATTTTATACTGTGGTACTCTTGGGAGACGGGCTCCGGGTTTTAATTTTATTCGTACTGGTGGGTAATCTAAGACTTGTCCTACATCATTAGCACTTGTGGCCCACACCTTGGGTGGCACTGTGTCACGTAACCTAGGGGGTACAGCAGGATTGGGGCATGTCATGTAAGCCTGTAACATCAGACCATGTGGGCGACTCTCCAGAAAAACCCCTGTTGGTGAACAGTGTATGGTGCATTGGAGTTTGCAGAGCAAGTCTCTACCTAGTAAATTAACCGGACAGAATCTGCTGAAGATGAATTGATGGGTCACAGCTATGTTGCCCACCACTAATTTTAGTGGTTGAGTCAAATACTCATCTATTGGCTGTCCTGTCATTCCGACTGCAGTGATTAATGTCCCAGAAAGTGGTGCCATAGACATCTCAGATGCCTTAAGCATTGATCTTTGAGCTCCTGTATCAATCAAAAATGGTATGATTTGTCCCATTATTGATCCCTCTACATATGGGCCTGATTGGTCCACTGCAATTGCTGGAGCTATTAGGCAGTCTTCCACTTTCAGGCACCCCTAGTATGAACTCCTTGGTCGTGGTGGTGGTGGGAAATCAGTGTCTCTCTGCACCCACCCATCTGCCCCTGTCCAGTCTTGGTGACCTTGGGGATCTGATGGCACCTGTCTGTACTGGTCATTGTCCCTATAATCTTGACGCTGGGGGTTTTGCTGAAAACCTTTCTGACTTTGCCCCCTGTTCTGTGAGGCTGTGTCATCCCCGTATTTCTTTTTAAGCAGTGGGCAATCAGACCTCCAATGACTAGGGTCTTTACAGTTGAAACATGATGTGCCTGGTGGGGGTACGGGTTTTGAACTTTTATTAAAGTTACGTCCACCCCCTCTCCCTCTTATTCTATCTCTCCCCCTGCCTTGTTGTCCTGTGTAGAACCTTTCCTGTGCTACCATCAATCTAACCTTCTCCTTTTTTAATTTTTCAGCTTCTATCAACTGTGCATTCGCCTGATAATCAGAACAATATCTAGCCGCAGACAAAATTTTTTCAATGGGCTCCTGCTGCCAGCAAACAAATGATTTCTGTAAATGAGTTTTTATTGGTGGGCTCAACCCCTGAACAAATGTTGTTACAAACGCCGGCATTGCATCGCCTAGGGGGTTCTTCAACCCACTATTCTGCTGATATACCTGTAACAGGCGGTCAAAGAATGTATTTACACTCTCATCCTTCTCTTGTTTAGTATTGGTAATTTTATTCCAATCTACTTTATTTTCCGGTACCTTCTCTTTTAAATATTTAATTACTTCATCATATTTGTCCTGCACTTCATCACCTGGGGCTCCGCCTTTTTCTCTCTGTGGCTCTGCTTTCGGCCAGTCCACCTTTCCCTTGCACTCTTCCCATAAATCCTTTGGTACTATGATGTTAAATAGGGTATCAAAGTCACGCCACAAAAGACCCCCTAATTTAGACATTTTATCTATTTCTGTGTACCATTTTCTAGGCTCCTCCCTTAATTTAGGGAATTCGCGCGTGAAGATCATCAGATCTTGCCTGGACCATGGCACAAATACGTATGCATTATCCCGGCTACCTGGTGGTGGGGGTATCTCCCTTAAAGGCATGATTAATGTTGGCGGTGCCTGTGGGCGCAATGATTTCACCACGTCTAGCACCGCAAACGTGTGCACTAACTGCTTCCACTGTCGTAATTTATCAACTGCATACTGTAGCCTTTCCTTTAGGTCTGTTTCTTGCCATGCTTGCAGATCTGTATCTATAAAGCTAAACTTAGAAACGTCCCATTCATATTGCAGAGGCAGAGATGGGGTTGCTTCCGTGGTATTTAACCCACTTTCTTTCGCCTGTTGTATGTATCTACTATGTGCTTCTGCACCTTCTTCTAGGAGCTTGGCACGGGCTATGGATAATGTTTTTTCCAGATATGCTCTCCCTTTCTCAGTCGCAAACTTCGCTACTGTTAATTTCTCATCAATCATCTGGCGCAGCCCTTCCTCACACTTTTCCGTATCAGTTCTAAGAAGCATTGTGTTTTTTTTTATGGCTGGGGAACCCTGCCGAGACCCAGTACAGTCAGGGCGGGGCAGAGTAGAGTCTAGAGGCAAGCTCGTCCGTCTCTGAACATTTACCTGCTTGTCAGCCTCACTAACTGCCCTTGCCAGAATCGCGATATCGTGGTTCGTTTTCAATACATATGTGCATATGTTCCATATTAAGATGTGCCATTTAGAAGGGTTGAAACTGTCATCTAGGGACCTGTCACAAAAGCACTGCATCCAGGGACAGTTAAGCAAATTCGGGGCGGAAATATTCTGCCGTAAGCAGCAGGCTAATAATAGATCCTTCCTTTTGGACTGTGTCTCAGCGATTGCAGCTGCTTCCTGCCTCACTTGCTGTAACACAGCCATGTCTTGGACCTCTTCCAAATCTACCCGTTTAGAGGTCTCATCCAGCAAGCGACGCGTTAGATCAACAGCATCTCTCTTCTGTTCTTCGCTAGGCAGCGCAGTGGGTAATGCTGGTGCTGCTGAGATGCCCATTCTACCCATTAAAATGTCTTCTAAAAGTTGGTCTTCCAATCCCACATTTTGCTCTAACTCTACTGCAAGGCTTGGGTACACTCCCACTACCTCTAATTGTGTCTGCCTCCAATCCTCATTAATTTGTTTTGCTGCTATATCATGCAATACTTTATTTCTAACCTGAATAAGTTCCCTATGCACCTTGGATTTTACATCATTAGTAGCACGTAAATCTCTTACAAATTCCTGCCAAATATAATACGTTTCCCATTCAGCAGGTCGGATTCTCCTACCCTTTAACCTCAACATTTGCTTCAAATATGCCAGTTTATTCATATCATATGTACCTCGACATGGAAACTGTAAGTCTGGCTTATTAGCAGTCAAGTCATGCCATTTCCTAATAAACAAAATGGAACTCAGTCCTAGGCGTAAAGCTACCACATGTGCAGGCGAATCTTTCGGTGGGGCTGGCTGGCAGCTATCCAAACTATATTTAGTCAAAGGGTTACCCATGATAAATAATGAGCAGGAAGTGTATATGGAGTGTGTGGTATGTATCGTGGACGCAGCGCAAGGTCTGGCCCGTGAACAATTTTATAACCACAATGAAAACAATGCAATCATACCAGACAGATGACGGAGAAAGGTTGCGCGCTGTACAGTTAACACACACAAAATGTCTACAAACAATTGCACGTCATTTCAGCCACTTTGTCAGCTATACAATTTCACAGAGGAAGCCTCAGGAAGCCATCCGCCATGTACACAGACAAATCAGCCAATGCCAGTCCACCACAACCACACTGAGTAATGAAAGAAGTATATCAAGTCTTGGGTGCTATGGTATCTGGCGTCCCATTGACTGAAGAGAGAGAAGACAGAGAGAGTGATGAAAAAAGAATAGCTACTCTCCACCTCCTTGCAATCCTCCTGGATCCCAATAAACTGGGAGGAGGGGGCGGCTAGACAGAGAGTATTTGAGAGCACTCAGAACATATGCGAATTTTCATGCTTATGTCAACCAATCAAAGAAGATAGAGCAGGTGGACCCCCTTCCGTCGTTCTAATATCCACAAGGAACAGATAAACAGATAAAATAGGAAAACAGATACACAACCTAGGATCCTCCTTCCCCGCAGCGCTGCAAAATGTGCATGTGTGTTGAGTGCGTGGAACACCCTTAGGTGGGTGGGCACCGGATAGTTACTCTTTGTGCCACCTGATAATAACTGGGCAGGCAAGCGGTTAATACATTGCCATGCAATTTATTTTTACACTGAGGCAGTCAGCCAGCACATGTGGTTAAGTCGGAGTGTCAGAAACTAGCCACAGTCATGTCAGTCACTAAGCATAGTGCATCAGAACCCTAACTAAAGCACATGTCAATTCATACAAAAAAATGCAATGAATTACAAAGGCATAGAGCAACGATAATCAAGGATATCACGATAATCAAAAATCAATCAAGGACATCCCCCGTATGTGCCGAAGGGACTACCCCAAGGCACAGACTCACTTCAGCGCACCCGGTCCCAGCCCACAAGGCCGTGGAACAACGCCAGGCCACACCACAAAACCGGGGAGCAAACGGCTACCACCAGCAAGGGAGCACTTACAGGAAACCCACGAGAAGAAGGGCCAACCCCCGCTCAACCAAGATCAGAGGACAAAAACCTCAAAGAAACACTCACCTCCAGTACACGAAGTCCGTCAAACTCACTGACCTCTGCTCCAAACAATCAACGGCAGCTGTCCAACCCCAGACTGGACTCTCACCGGTATGACAGGAAACTGCAGTAGTACGCCTTCCCACGGCCCGCAAGCCAACAGGAGTGGGTGCCTGGGAGTCACTGCGTGCATGGAACTCTGTGAGGTACACCGTCACACTGGGGCCGGACAGCGACCGGAGCCAAATACTAGGATGCAAGGAGAAAAACAGCAAATCACAAAGGAGCCCAGAGCCACGAAAGAATCCCTAGGTCCAGAACCGGCTGAGAAGGGAATCAGAGAAAGAACCACAACTCAAACCAGAGCATCAGGGACACAGTCATCAACAGAATGGTGACAAAATAAAAAATAAACGATAACAGCCACCAGAAAAAGGCAGATAAAGACACACACCAACATCGTCCCTATCCAAGCCATACCACAGGGAACAGCCAGACAAACAGGGCAGAGCCAAGAGAAAATATCACATAAACTGAGCTGAGAAAAAAATCAGAGGAACAGAGCAGGAACCAGAAATCACGGGAAACAAGGCAGCCCACGAACAGGCCAGCCACCGGTAACCAATGGAGTGAAGCAGAGAGACGGATAGGAAAAATACAAAATCATCGAACCTCAAAACTCCAGGCTCCAAAGGAAACCCGCGGCGCAGCCGCCCGAGGCCCGCGATGTCACCACGAAGTCCGGGGCCGCAATTCTCCACCAAGATGTGGAAGCGAGTCTGAAATACAAGGGATAATTAATGATAGGAAAGACAGACACAACCACAGAATTTGTCAGCTCAGAATATGGTATATTTATTAGCCACAACAAATACAATTTAACGTGCAACACGGTGACAGTCAGCATAGAAGCTAGAATGTCCAAAGATTTATTGAGTTTGGTATGCTTTATAGATTTGAACCACAAGACCACCCATATGACACGTAGCAAGAAGTATTATACGTAGTCTACAGTGCATCATGAAACCCACAGCCAATAGACAGGATCTGTAACAAGATATCTCCTTGTAAGGTGTGATAGATTTGATGCATACATACTGTAGCTAACCATGTGATCAGAATGGGCAGTTTGGGGACAGTCAATCAAAATGCGAGCTGCCATGGCCTGATATATTTCCATACAAACTGCGACATAAGCAGGCGATGAGTAATATTGCGAAATCTTGTTATTTGTTAAAATAAAGTATTGTGCAAGCCGTGTGTCACGTATCTCGTCTGGGCGTGGAGAATTGCAAGGACAGCATTTCTCAGACGGTGAAAGTGCAAAACACCCCAAGATGGAGGTTTTTTAGATGTAGGCTAAGTTAATAGGCCTGAAGCTATTCTATTTGGTATCAAAAGGAAAAGATGGCTTCAACACTAGTAGTATTGCCAGTTGTTAACTCGCCATTCTCCTCTGCCAAAGAGGGGCATTCTACACCTACAACTGGGGGAGTCTTGATGCTACTAGCCGTCCCACTCGTGAGTTGCCCTCCAGTCAGGACCTCATTATCAGCTTGTTTTTCTTGCTCGTGTTGGTTAAGGTGGTTTGGTTGTTTTTGCTGCTGTCTCTTCCCCTTGTCACCCGGAAGAGACTTTGCGGCTGTTGGAGCTCGGCGGAGGAGCTGAACCACTGAGGGGCTTGCTGCTCTGGTCTTAGCAGCGGCTTCCGCCAGGGCCGCCGAGTTCTTAGGGGCCATGGTACTGCTCTCATCACACAGCGGGATCAAACAGTTCGTACCTCTCTCCACAAAGTCATCAGCACTTCCAGACCTGCCAGAACCTCCGCTCAAGCTTCTCTGCCTCAGCGCACCAAGCAGACATGAGACGGCTATCCCGAAGAGGGAGCTGAGGATTACTAGCCGGTCCCGTACTTGCACTTCCTTGGTTAAAAGCTCAGAGCTAGTCCATGTTCCAAACATCCTCGGTTTCTGCAACAATTGCTATAATTGCCATTTGTCTTAAAATTTCCTTTTCGTGAGCACGTAATAGGGCAGATGTTTAGCAGCGTCACGGCATCTCTCCGATCAGTTTCCCCGCATTTTCTTTCATGTAAGCTCCGGTCAGGGACGCACAGCTCAGCGGTCTCTCACACCGCCGCCATCTTCCCAGTAGGTCCGGTCTTCACCATTCCTTGGTGACCAATGTGTGCCTGCGCTAGGATCCTTTTCTGAAGACTCTCCGGGACCACTAGCAGGTGTTCCCTCAAGATAACTCCTTCTTCTACACACTTAGTTCGCTACGAACTTGCCACAGTTATTGGCAGGCATGGCTGACCTCCAGCCAGAGGACGCGGGCGCCGTCCATGAAATGGGCCCATCCATTGTTCTCCAGTACTCCTTGGGAGAGAGGGGGTCCTCTTGATTGGCTCGGCCAATTTCTTCAAGTGTCATGGCCTTGGGACACGCCCCTTGCGATACCATGTTGAAAAATGCTTTGGTGCTGCAGGCATCCGCCGACGGGTCAGGTGGCATTGTAGACTCCTTGTGACGAGACAGATAATCGGCAGGGTTGTGGGCACCTGGACGGTAAATCACCCTGAAGTTGTAGGCTTGTAACTGCACCGCCTGTCGTTCGATCCTCTGGGGTGCTATCCAGGATGAGCCAGCAAACAGCGGGAGCAGCGGTTTGTAGTCAGTCATGACATGGAACTCCTCGCTGCACAGATACAGGTGGAAGTGCTGGCACGCCCATTTGATAGCCAACACCTCCCTCTCAATTTGGGTGTATCTGGTCTCGGTGTCAGTGAGAGCTTTGCTGGCATAGGCGACTGGCTACCACACCTCCGGGCCATGTTCCTGGAGGAGGACTGCTCCTAGGCACACAGGGCTGGCGTTGACGACCAGTTCTGTTTGTCGTCTTGGGTGGAAATAGGCCATTACTGGTATTCGACCTTCATACAAATAAGGTTGTGTCGTCTTCATTCTTTATCCTGAAAAAGATTAAGAAGTTGCTGCCTTACCTCCCTCCCTCAGCTGGGAAGACTTTGGTCTCCACCTTAGTCTTCTCCAAAATGGATTACGGAAACGCTCTCCTTCTTCACACCCAGAAGCGTGTCATAACAAAGCTGCAATCCATTCAGAATGCGGCTGCCAGGATCCTCCTGAGCATTCCTCGCCGCAATTCTACCACTCTTGGCATTCGTCAACTTCATTGGCGGAGAGTTGAGAGCCGCATCAAATTCAAGGCTCTCTGTATTGCATACAAGGCAGTACACGACATAGGACCCAGGTTCCTGACGGAAGCCTTTCAACCATACACTCCTAGAAGGCAACTAAGATCGGCCAATACCAACCTCCTCACTGTGCCACGTACAAGAACCGCCACTTGGGGAGATAGACGTTTCTTGGTGGCCACCCCAAAACTCTGGAATCTTTTGCCACAGTCTATCAAATCTGCCCCCAACCTGTTATGTTATGTTATGAGTATTTATATAGCGCGCGGCTGCCCCAGCCAAGGGGCGTCCCGGCGCTGCGAACTGACCAGGGTGCAAAGTGAAGGTGCACGAAGAAAACGGATTATTGGAAAAGATGGGTTTTGATGGCTTTCCTAAAGGCTAAAAGATCATGCATCCCCCGTATGGTTACAGGCAGGCTATTCCATAGCTTGGCAGCAAGGAGGCTGAAAGAGCGTCCCCCAACTCTAGCAAGTCTGGTGCGAGGGATGGTCACTAGATGTTGTCCCTCTGAGCGGAGAGATCTGCTAGGTGTATACTCAGACAGGAGGGGGCTCAGCAGTGGGGGAGAGGCGGTTTTAAGGATCTTGAAGGCTAAACATAGAGCCTTAAACTGGATCCTTCTTCCCACCGGGAGCCAGTGCAGTTTCCTCAAAGTTCCTGAAACAAAAGAGTGGCGGGGTAGGCCGACCAGAGCTCTGGCAGCCGCATTCTGGACTCTCTGCAGTCTGGTGGTTTCGGCCAGGTTCGCTCCCAAAAGGAGAGAGCTGGCATAGTCCAGTCTAGAAAGGATCGCCGCCTGGACGATGAGCTGGCGGGTGCAGCAGTCAAAGAACTTCAGGATAGGCCTGATGTTGCGTAAAATGCCGAAGCACGTGGCGGCCACTTTCTTGGTGTGGATGGTGTATTTTAGAGCCGAGTCGATCCAGACACCTAGATTTTTTACACAGTCTTTTGGCTTAGGGGGAGAGCCCAGAATGTCAGGCCACCAGTTATCTCCCCAGGAAGCGGTGTTTTTTTCCCAAGAGGAGAATCTCGGTTTTACCGGCGTTTAGTTGGAGAAAGTTCGCCGTCATCCAGTTGGTGATGTCGATGAGTGTCTGTTTAAAATGACGGGCTTCCAGACCACTGTTGTTATTCAAAGCCACCACCAACTGGGTATCATCTGCATATGATACCAAAGCCATTCCATTCCTTCTGGCCACCTCCGCTAACGGGCGGACATAGACATTGAACAGGGTAGGGCTAAGGGACGAGCCCTGCGGCACTCCCTGTCCGATGCTGTGCTCCTTCGAGATGTAAGGGGGGGTGGAGACTCTGAAAGACCTGTTAGACAGGAAGTCTCTAAACCACCCCAGGGCTGCCCCTGTGACTCCGATTTCCTCCAGTCTCATCAGGAGGACCTCATGTGACACCGTATCAAAGGCAGCACTGAGGTCCAATAGGACCAGCGCTGCAGTACCGCCGGCGTCAAGAATGGAACGGAGGTCCTCCGAAACACTGAGCAAGGCTGTCTCGGTGCTATGACCAGCTCTAAACCCGTGTTGGGAGTCGTCCAGGATGTTATTGGTCAGGAGGAAGTTGGACAAGATGTTATTGACGTGTGCCTCGGCCACTTTAGCAGGCCAAGGGAGCAGGGAGATCGGCCTAAAGTTCTCCGGGAGTGAGGGATCCAAGGTGGGTTTTTTTAGAATGGGGGAAACCCATGCCTGCTTCCACTTGATAGGGACACTGGCAGTGGAGAGTGACCGATTGATGATATCACGAACGTGGTCTGTGATGAGTGTATGAGCGTCACAGAAGAGGTCAGGCTTTAAGGGATCTGCCGGAGACCCGGATTTAATCTTTCTACAAATTTTAGAGAAAGTATCACGGTCAAGTGTGGGAAAGGAACTGAGGGAAGGCCTAGTAGGATCAAAGGCGACCGGTAACTGAGGGGCTTTGGGGAAGGTGTCGTATATCATCTTGATTTTATCTGTGAAGAAATTAGCCATGTTGTTACAGAGGTCGGGCGAAGTAGTAATGGCATTGACAGTTTTTTTTGCCGTGAGGTCTTTCAGAATTTTAAAAACCGATTTTGAGGTATTAGAGCTGTTGTTAATTTCACTGGCATAGTATGCCGCTCTCACTCTGCAGACTTTACGGTGGTAGGATTTTTGGAGCAGGACATATTCTTGTTTAAGGCTGGCATCATAACTTTTCCTCCAACGTCTCTCTGCCTTCTTACATTCCTTTTTCAAGGTGGCAAGTTCTGAGTTGTACCAAGGGCTCGCCGTGTGAATGCGGGCCTTGGTCCATCTGGCAGGGATAAGAGTGTCAAGAGCCTGGGTAATCCAGAGGCAGAACTGGTCGTATCCTGCATCCAGGTCTTCACTCGGGGGTAGGGGATGCAATGCTAGAATGTCATGGAGTTCATCAAGATGGAGTTTTCTCCATGGCCGTTTCTGAACTGAGGAGGTGGGTGTTACAACAGCACTTGAGTTGCAACCTGATGAGCTTTCGCAGGTTACTAAAGACTTGGTTATTTAACCAGTAAAAGGATGACTGACCCCAGTAGCTCCACAGCGCCGAGACACCCCAGGGTATTTGTTGCGCTATAAAAATTACGTAAATAAATAAATAAATAAATAAATTACGGTCTTGTCCAGCAATCCTGCTTTGATATCTTGGAACGCTTTGTTGGCCGCCAGGTCCACTCCCACTTGTGATCGTGGTGCGTAAGGACGCACAGTGGCTCAGACAAGGCTGCAAGGTTGGGGATGAAGCGTCCACAGTACGTGGCCATGCCGAGGAAACTCCTCACTTCAGTGGGGTTTCGAGGTGTGCTGGCACCCTGATAGCTTCGGCCTTCTTCCGGTCCACCAGGAGACCTTCTCGGGTGAACGTATACTCAAAGAAATCAACGCTCTCTTGATAAAAAGAGCATTTGGATTTGTACAGAGTCAGCCCACAGACTGCCAACCTCTTCAGAGTGGCTCGGAAGTGAGACCGGTGTTCCTTGAGCGTGTTGAAGAACACGAGGATATTATCGCTGAGGTTGATCACCCCTTGCAGCCCCGACAGTGCTTCCCAGATGGCATTTTGGAAGACTAAGGCGGCTGATGATACTCTGAAGCGGAGCCTCTTGTACCTTCGAAGGCCAACGTGCGTTGAGAAGGTGGTAATATACCGGCTCTCGGACTCCAGTTCCAGCTGATGGTAGCCAGGGTTCAAATCTAGTTTGGAGAACCACTTTGTTCCATTTAAGGCCGCCACAATATCTTCCATTGTGCGGGTGATGTGACGTTCTCTCTTCACAGCGGTATTTGGCAGTCTCATGTCAACACAGAGTCAAATGGCTCCTGGTTTGCTGGGTTTGGGTGCAATGACCAGCGGGGACACACAGGGAGTGGGACCAGAGACCTTCTCGATTACATCTACCTCTTAGAGCTTTCTCAGCTCCTCCTCTACTTGTGGGCGTAGGTCGAAGGGCATCCGCCGGTGCCTGAAGGCCACAGGTCGTACCGGAGGGTAAATGTGGAGCTTGAACCTCTTGCCTTTTAGTTTCCCAAGTCCTTTGAAGAGCGCCGGAAACTCCTTCAGCCTAGCTGCTACATGGGAGTCATGGATCTGGTTGGCGAAGAAGACAAGTCCTAGGTACTCAGCGATGTGACAACTGAGCAGAGTTCCCTTTTTACCCTCGGTGATGTGGAACCTCACCTCGGTGGAGTAGCTTCCGCTTGCAACAGTGGTCTGAATGACACCACGGAGAGGAAGCGAGTCAGTCCCTCCATAGGTATAGATCCGTGCTGTGGACAGGGCAAGGGGAGGTCACAGTGACAGGCGGTCATACTGGTCTGAGTCCATCACATTGATGGATGCCCCAGTGTCAATGAGGGCTTGTACGTCAGTGCCTTCGATTGAGACTGTGCACATGGGAGGTGGTCTTCAACGAGTCCCTGTCCTGCTGATGTACGACACCACAAATACTTCCTCGTCCTCGTCCTCTTACATAGGGCATCGTTCCTGTGGTTGGTCATCCGGCACTGGCGGTGGGTCATCAAGGGAGATTTGGTGAACACACTGGGACATGCTTCTGGGCCTCGGTGATGTTGGTCGGAATCTCCCGCCGCGACACACTCTGGCATAATGATTTAGCCTTCTGCAGTGGGAGCACGTTTTCCCTTTTGCCCCGCAGACGGCCGTCGTGGGGTGATCTTTGCCACAGTATCCACACGGTCTACCTGGTGGCGGTCTGGGCGCTTGACGAGGCGTCGTGGGGCGTCTCTGGATTGCACCCACCTTTTCCTCCTTAATTGGCGGGTTCCTAGGCACCTGTGATGCGGCAACCGGTGTGTGTAGGTGTCAGACGAAGTCTTCCTCGGGGTCTGTCGTGAAGTTATAAGGACCCACCTCTCGATACCTCCATTTCCGAATGTAATAATTACACAGAATCTTGGAGTGATCAAGCGGGGGGGAAAGGGAATTAGGAAGGGAACAGCAGGGAAGGAGATCTGAAAAGGAAAAGTTAAACAACAAATACTTTCATGCCTAATACCAGACTATGAACCTTTAAACCTTCAAATCAAAACTGAGAGTTTTCCTAACTCAAGCCTCAGCAACAAAAGGAATTCCAAAATCCCTGCAATTAACAGAGACTAACTGTATTCTGAGCCCTTGCCACTAGTTCACAATCACTAGTACAAGCCTTTTCCTTATAGTTTGTAAATTGCGACTTTTTGTTGTAAATAGCGACAGAAATTCTTCTTCAATGAAACGAAATAACACGCCTTTCCAGTAAATAGATTTCTTTACCATGGGCATAGATTGGTGCTGACAATTTGCTGAGTTTCCTATTCAGAACACAATCAAAACAAAGTATTCACACATTCACATGAGAAATCACTTGATGAAGATTCTTATGAATTGCGCCAAAACTGTTCCATAAATTAGCAATACAATAGCGCGTTGTAATGATCAAAGAATAAACAGTTCAAAGGTTGTTACTCAGTTTTTAGATGGGGAACGTAGTATTGCGCAAAGATAATACACTAAATGAATCAGAGACTTGTGACATTCAATATGCAAACTGGGTTTAGATTAATTACTTCCTTATTTGTAAATCCACAGTAATATGGCTAATTAGCTTCAAGTTCTCTCCCCTACCTGTAGAGTACGACCTACTCTACTAAACTGGAGATCAGACAAGCTTCTGAACACCCTCGGCGTTCTCTTCAACTCAGCAGAACGATCGCCGAAGAAACTGCATGCTGCCACGCCCCCTGGAACCTCTCTGACGCCTCCGATAGAAATCAGCTCCTGGAAGGCCAAAAGATAAACAGCGCGGCGGAGAAACAAGAACCTCCTGCTTCCTCTCTGAAACGCTAGGAATAGTGAGCACGGTAGCTTGGGCGCGGTCGCGTAAGATAACGTGACAACGCCCAAGCGCGAGCTCACGCATGCGACCTGACAGGGAAAGCTCACGCATTACGCGGACGCTTTCAGGGTGCAAAACCTCACGCATTAGGCGGAGAGGGAGAAAACACAGGTTTAAACACACAGGAACACTCAAACACTGAATGACAGTTCTACAATGGGGGCTAACAGTGTTTTGCAGCAGGCTTTGCACACATCAGCCACCAACGCCCACCCAATGTTGCCAGATGCATCTTGCCACACAAGGGCACGCTACAGAGTGGGGCGGGCCCTAGACCGCAAGCCACCCTAGCCCTGACAGTATTCCCCCCTCCCAGGAGCGGTCTAGGGCCCGGCTTCGAAGGATGAAGGAGGTGGAAACGTCGCAACAGGCGAGAGGCATGTATATTCTCAGCAGGCTCCCAAGAATCGTTCTCAGAACCATATCCTTTCCATGAAACAAGATACCATAACTTGGAGCCCCTACGCTTGGAATCTAGTATGTTTTGCACTTCAAACTCCCACGCACCATGAACCAAAACCGGAGCTGGCCGAGGAGCCAAGTTTTGACCAGCAGGTTTCAGAAGGGAAGTATGAAACACAGGATGGATCCGCAAAGATCTAGGTAGCAACAACTTAAAAGTCACAGGGTTGACCTGACGAAGCACTGGATATGGACCAATGAATTTGGGTTGAAACATACTTTTATGCTTAAAGTGCAAGTTTTTTGTGGACAGCCAGACCTTATCCCCAGGAACGTACGTCGGACCTGGACGATGTCTTTTATCATACTGTTCTTTGTACTTCTCTTTGCTGTGCAATAAGCGTTTGTGAATCTGTTGATGTATTGTCTGCATGAGTTGCACAGTGTCTCTTACTGCTGGTGTATCACACATATCTTTAGGCAGAGTCAAAGGAATAGTATTAGGTACATATCCATAAAGAGCCTCAAAAGGAGAAGATCCCGTGGAAGAATGGGGTGAAGTATTGTATGCAATTTCTGCAATCCAAAGTAAATCCAACCAAGATCTCTTGGAATCCGCAACATAACATCTTAAGTACTGTTTTAATGTCTGATTCAGTCTTTCGGTTTGCCCATCAGTTTGTGGGTGATAACTGGTGGACATGTTAGAGGTAATCTGCAAACTTCGACACCATTGTTGCCAAAACTTTGAGGAGAACTGTGAACCACGGTCTGAAAGTAAAACTGAAGGCAAGCCATGTAATCGTACCACATTTTGCAGAAACAGTTGAGCCAATTGACCAGCAGTGGGCAGTCGTTTACAAGCAATAAAATGTGCATACTTCGTTAAACTATCAACGACCACTAGAATCACTGAATGTTGGTTGACAGAGGGCAGATCGGTAATGAAGTCCAAAGAAATGTGTTTCCATGGTTCAGATGGCGTTGGCAGTGTTTGTAACAAACCTTTTGGTTTAGTGTGATCGGTTTTGAATCTAGCACAGGTTTCACAGTCTTGAGACATCTTAAGCACATCTTTTTGTAGAGTTGGCCACCAAAATACATTTTGTATCTTTTCCACAGATTTTTTGGAACCAGGATGCCCAGCCATGGGGTGCGAATGTAACCAATTGAACACAGTTTCTTGCAATTCTTTGGAAGGCAAATAAACCTGTTTTCCATGAAAAGGTATCCCTTCTTTGATTGTCTGATTACAACTTGGGTTCAACCATTGTTTCCACTGAGAAGGAGGAAAACTTTCGTGAATTTTCTCCAAAAATTGATCTGCAGATAGTACACAGATTACTTTGTCAGGGTCAATTATTGGTTGCGGTGTTCCTTCAAATCTATGCAAAGAAGAGTCTTTTCTGGATAAAGCATCAGCTTTTTTATTGTCTTGACCAGGACGATAAGTCACGATAAAATCATATTCAGCAAAAAACATCATCCATCTCAGTTGTCGAGGAGTTAACATTCTGGCAGAACTCATGAACTGCAAATTTCTATGATCCGTATACACCGTCACAGTAAATCTTGCACTCATTACATAATGTCTCCATTCTTTAAAGGCTTCAAGAATAGCTAATAGTTCTTTTTCGGCTATAATGTAATTTTGTTCAGCTGGATTTAGTTTTCGAGACATATAGGCGACTGGGTGCATTTGTCCGGTAGTGCGATGCCTTTGAGATAAGATGGCTGCAATGGCTACATCAGAGGCATCAGCTTCTACAATGAAAGGTTCCTCGACATTGGGATGCATTAGAATTGGTGCTTCCGTAAAAGCTTTCTTCAGGGTCTGGAAGGCTTTTTCAGCTTCAGGAGTCCAATCGAATTTCACCTTTTTCCTTAACAACCGTGTGATGGGAGCTACCACAGAGGAGAAATGATCAATAAAGCGACGATAAAAGTTTGCAAATCCCAGGAAACATTGTATGTCTCGGACTGATCTTGGAGTAGGCCATTCAGCAACCGCCTTAATTTTTCTGTCAGTCATTTTCATGCCAGTTGGTGTAAGGAGAACCCCAAGAAATTCTACTTCTCTAACGTGGAAGTCGCATTTAGATAGTTTGCAATATAAGTTGTGCGACTGGAGAGTGCTCAACACCTTTTTGACGTGCTCTTCATGTTCTGTTACTGAATCGGAGTAAATCAAGATATCATCTATATAGACGATAACGAAAAGGTCTAAAAATTCCTTTAAGGCATCATTTAAGAAAAACTGAAAAGCTGCTGGTGCATTGCACAGACCAAATGGCATTACCAAATACTCGAATAAACCATAACGAGTCTTAAATGCAGTTTTCCACTCATCACCGTTTCTAATGCGCACCAAATGGTAGGCTCCCCTTAGGTCCAGTTTCGTGTAGATCACTGCCCTCTTGACTTGGTCCAATAGAACGGGAATGAGCGGCAAAGGATATTTATTTTTGATTGTGATTTTATTCAAGGCCCTAAAGTCAATGCAAGTTCTTAATTCTCCGTTTGCCTTAGGAATGAAGAATAACGGAGATGCTGCCGGGGACTTGGAAGGGCGGATGAAGCCATTTTCTAAATACTGATCAAGATATTTTCTTAAATGTTGATTCTCTTTTTCAGACAAAGCATAGATTCGACAATTTGGGACACTAGAACCAGGCACGAGATCAATTTGACAGTCGTAGCTACGATGCGGTGGAAGGAGGGCTGCCTTTTCTTCACTAAAAACCTCTGCATACTCCTTATAAATTTTAGGTAGGACTGTCTCTTTTTCTTCAGCAGTGGCCAATTGACTTATGGTTGGTTTAGAAGTTTTTAAACAAGTAGAATGGCAGTATTCAGACAGGAAGTTCAGTTCTCTCTTTTGCCAATCAATAAACGGATTATGTAAACAAAGCCAAGGCATCCCGAGGATAAAGCCATATTGAGGTGCTTGAATAACATCAAACTGTATTTCTTCCTTATGCAACTGTTGCTTCACATCTTCACAGTACATAGTCACTTTAGTAGTTTGCATGGTTACTGGACCTCCAGCAAGTATTTTCCCATCAACTGCTTGAACAATCTCCGGAGTTTCCTTTTGTTCACAGATTATTCGCAGGCGTTGAGCAGTTTCTAAATCTACAAAATTACCTGTTGCTCCAGAATCAATTAGAACCTCCATTTGGCACGTTTCATGAGTTAACCGAATTTGGACAGCTAATCTGAAATGTGCTTTGTAATTGGACACACATGAATTGACTGAAGGGAAGGCAATGGTTCCCAAGAGATCTCCCTTAAAACATCTTGGGCAAGTTAGTTTTCCGACTTCTGATCGGTTTTTTCTATTGCTGCTGTCTTACTGAAATTTGGAAACTTGCCTTTTGGTTTCGTCAAACAATCCTTCACAAAATGACCCTTGCGACCACAATAAAGGCATTGTCCATTCTTGCGCCTATTGTCTTTTTCTTCTTTAGATAAAGGTTGTCTAAGGGTCCCGATTTCCATTGACTCAGAACTAGATTCAGAATGCGCAAATTGAGGTCTGGATTTAGTTTCTGTTCTCCAAGTAGGTTTATCAACTCTTTTCCTATCTGATCTTCGTTCAGAGAGTCTATGATCTAAACGTAGGGTTAGATTGATCAATTCAGAACACACTGTTGGTTGTGGGTCAATTTGCGCCAGAACATCTTTTAGATCGTCTTTTAACCCTTGATAGAAAAGAGCCGCTCTCTTTTCTTCTGGCCAAGAAGTTTCAGCTATTAATCTGTTAAAATGTGACAAGTAAGCAACTAGATCCCTGTTTCCTTGTTTTAATTGGAGTAGTTCTCGATCAGCAGATAAGGTCACAGTACGTCGATCAAAAACTTTTTCAAATTCTTCAACAAAGCGTTTCCAATTATATAACAAGGCATCATCTTGTCTAACCAAAGGAACTGCCCAGTTTGCTGCATCTCCAGTTAAATAAGAAATCAGAAATGCTATTCTGGACTGAGGGGTTGGAAACGCTGCTGGTCTGCAAGCAAAGTGTAGTTCTATTTGAGTCAAGAAGATCTGTACCTTGGAAGAATCCCCAGAAAAACGCTCGGGAGCTGCTAAAGGGATCTGGGGTGGAACAGTAACGGCAATGTTTGTAGCTGCCCTACCAGCACCAGTGTCTTGAACATCTTCTGGAAGAGGGGTTCTTTGCAGTTGAATATTATCTACTTTAGCAGCTAATACAGTGGTTGCATTCATAGTCTCTTTTAAATCTGCCTGCATACGCACAATAGCCGACATTAAATCATTGATGGTAGTCATTATGACTTCACGATCAGACCGGGAGGAAAATAATTCGTGGGCTCACTATTCTGTCAGACGAAGTCTTCCTCGGGGTCTGTCGTGAAGTTATAAGGACCCACCTCTCGATACCTCCATTTCCGAATGTAATAATTACACAGAATCTTGGAGTGATCAAGCGGGGGGGAAAGGGAATTAGGAAGGGAACAGCAGGGAAGGAGATCTGAAAAGGAAAAGTTAAACAACAAATACTTTCATGCCTAATACCAGACTATGAACCTTTAAACCTTCAAATCAAAACTGAGAGTTTTCCTAACTCAAGCCTCAGCAACAAAAGGAATTCCAAAATCCCTGCAATTAACAGAGACTAACTGTATTCTGAGCCCTTGCCACTAGTTCACAATCACTAGTACAAGCCTTTTCCTTATAGTTTGTAAATTGCGACTTTTTGTTGTAAATAGCGACAGAAATTCTTCTTCAATGAAACGAAATAACACGCCTTTCCAGTAAATAGATTTCTTTACCATGGGCATAGATTGGTGCTGACAATTTGCTGAGTTTCCTATTCAGAACACAATCAAAACAAAGTATTCACACATTCACATGAGAAATCACTTGATGAAGATTCTTATGAATTGCGCCAAAACTGTTCCATAAATTAGCAATACAATAGCGCGTTGTAATGATCAAAGAATAAACAGTTCAAAGGTTGTTACTCAGTTTTTAGATGGGGAACGTAGTATTGCGCAAAGATAATACACTAAATGAATCAGAGACTTGTGACATTCAATATGCAAACTGGGTTTAGATTAAT
Source organism: Lissotriton vulgaris (assembly GCF_964263255.1). NCBI lineage: Eukaryota > Metazoa > Chordata > Amphibia > Caudata > Salamandridae > Lissotriton > Lissotriton vulgaris. The sequence continues at coordinate 127,644 of NW_028251855.1, read as the reverse complement.
TACTTCCTTATTTGTAAATCCACAGTAATATGGCTAATTAGCTTCAAGTTCTCTCCCCTACCTGTAGAGTACGACCTACTCTACTAAACTGGAGATCAGACAAGCTTCTGAACACCCTCGGCGTTCTCTTCAACTCAGCAGAACGATCGCCGAAGAAACTGCATGCTGCCACGCCCCCTGGAACCTCTCTGACGCCTCCGATAGAAATCAGCTCCTGGAAGGCCAAAAGATAAACAGCGCGGCGGAGAAACAAGAACCTCCTGCTTCCTCTCTGAAACGCTAGGAATAGTGAGCACGGTAGCTTGGGCGCGGTCGCGTAAGATAACGTGACAACGCCCAAGCGCGAGCTCACGCATGCGACCTGACAGGGAAAGCTCACGCATTACGCGGACGCTTTCAGGGTGCAAAACCTCACGCATTAGGCGGAGAGGGAGAAAACACAGGTTTAAACACACAGGAACACTCAAACACTGAATGACAGTTCTACAATGGGGGCTAACAGTGTTTTGCAGCAGGCTTTGCACACATCAGCCACCAACGCCCACCCAATGTTGCCAGATGCATCTTGCCACACAAGGGCACGCTACAGAGTGGGGCGGGCCCTAGACCGCAAGCCACCCTAGCCCTGACAGTAGGGTGGCTTCTATCTCTTTTGCCCTGGCGTCCGATAGTTCGTGGGAGCGGGCTATGACCAGGATCTCGTCCAGGGATATTCCAGGTCGCCGGAGGATTTGTTTCCACACAAGTTTTGATCGGCAGCCTAGGATGATCTGATCACGAATTTCATCCCGCTGGTCTGTGAAGGGGCATGTGCTAGCCAGCCGGCATAGCTGCGCATAGAGCATATTGACACATTCGGCATCGGTCTGCCACGCCCTCTTGAACTTGAATTTCTCAAAATCGTGGTTGAGCTGTGGGTCAAAGTGTCTATTAAGCGTGGTGACCACCGCCTCGTAGTCGTCTTTATTTCTGATGTTGGGGAGCGTCTCGAACAGGTCATAGATCTCCGCACCCTCGTAGTAGATGCAAAGTGATGGTTTCACTGTGCCATCAGTTTCCCTGGTCCTCTTAAAGTAGTGGTTGAGTCGTCCGACCCATGCCTTCCATCTGGACGCGGCAGTGGTGGGGTCCGAGGCCTCACTGAAGGGGGGTAGGGGTGCAACTGCAGTGTGGGTATACACCGGAGGTGGTGGATTGACACCACCGACCGGATTGCACCCTCCATCTTGCTGGCCGGCAGCCCCTGTCCCCGGTGGGTTGCTCATTGCGGCCGGGCCACAGTGCATAGGCGCAAGGGCATGCTTGCGTGCTGACGTGAGGCTCTGGGGCGTGTCCTTCATCACGTGCTCCTATCGCGCTGACCGTGCAGTGGCTCTGTGTGCATGCAGGTGGGGTGCGGTTAGCCCCTGGCGCAGCTTCGCGTGATATGAGAAGCGTGAGCAGACTAGGCCTGAATTGCTTTGGCCCAAACACTTGGTGTTTGGGCCTCTCCCTGACAAATGAGTCCCAGTGGTGTGACCCGGTAGGTGCAGCTTCCTGTCCCAGAACAAAAGAAGAAATCCACACTCTCCCCTCATTTCTTGGCTTGCGGCTGCCAATGCTCGTTTCCTCCTCTATGCCACACCTCATGCAGTGGCTCACACGATCCCCCCAATGAGGGTCCAGGGGCTGGTGTGCAGGTGACAGGCAGGACTCCGGCAGGCGCAGGCAGCAGAGGGGGCAGCCCAGGCACAGGTCCCCGTTGGAAGGATGCGAGCGTGAAGGCAGAGGCCGACGGGAGGCTCACTTGAGGCAGGCAGATGATAGGGGAGGAGCGGGGCAGACACTCCTCCAGACAGCTCCTCGCCGGGGGGCAGGCAGCACACCTCAACCACAGCGAAGCAAGCAAAGCACTCGGGCGGTAGCACTCACCCCAAACACTGCAGGCCATCACAAAACACCGCAGCTGAACGCGCTCTCATTGGGCAGGGAGACGCGCTGGGTGGGTGCAGGCCGGAGCGGATTCACTGCAGGCAGATGTGGCGATAGCAGAGACTGCGGGACGTCGTGACCTCTGGGGCAGCCGGCGTCGGGCCTCCAGGGATGGCGCGGGTGGGCACCTCAGACACCGCGCGGAGGCAGAGGAGCAGGGCAACGCAGGTGGGCACCGCGCGCTCCCGGCACAAGATCAGCAGGTAGGCGGGCACACGTGGGGCACGACCAGCCTCGCTGCCAATGTAGCGTGGCGGGGCATAGGCAATCTAGGCTGCAGCTATGCTGAAAATAACCACACGAGATGTATACTTAGTTCTCGTGGCCGGTAGACCCCGAGTGGTCACCGGCCCTTTATTTATACCCTGGGTGAGCCCACCCCGAGGGGTGTAAGGATGCATGGCAGTTTGGCAACAATGTAGTAGAGGGCCCGGATGGCTCTCTACAATAAACTGGAACTCTGGATTAAATCCAGAGTGGAGCTCCTCTGTGTACCTTGCAAGGGGGCCCCCTCAACTTTCGTTACGCCACTGAGGAACACCCTGCCGCTGGGGCCTCAAAAATGGTGTTGCACCGGCGGTCAATCGGCTTGTCAATAAGCCCCTTAATGAGACTCATTATAATGAATAGGATTGAACTTTACACAAGCAAGTCCCAGTCACATCTCCTGCATGTAAACTCCATTATAGCAACAGAAGTTTGTGCACCGGGAATAAAAAGCTTGAAAAAACGAAGTGCACATCAGAATGGCCAATTTAAGTCTAGTTACTATGTAAATGTATTGTAGTAGTGTTACAGTATTGTGTAAGTTAATAAATGTACTGTCCCCTGATTGACATAGGGGATAGTTCTCTTTGTTTTGCATATATTTATTTACAATGTTTCAAAGAGGAGAGGACAAGGAGAAATGTGTTGAAAGACTTTTATGTAACAATACCATTCTGCTGAGGAATTGTGAAGTTCATAACATACCTTTTCACTGATCTTCCACTGGTTTATTCAGGAGCCGAACAGAGTACAGGCACTTATAAAAAACAAAGCAATGCATAATTGCTCACACCAATTGCACAAGTGGTTTGAGGTGTAGCCGCTTCTGTTCCCGAGGTAGGTCCTATACCCACTCACCTTTTTTCCAGGTGTTTTATCACATTACTGAGTATTAAATATCATCTTCCCAAATATTTTATTCAGAACATAGCCATAACATTCTTGATACAATATTAAACCATGCAGTCACTCTACTTGAACATATGTACCTTTCCTTTACATTCATTTGGTCTTTGACTTCCCTGCATTGCGCCATCTGTTACTTCCTTCCCATCAGGTTCCTAGTAATCAGGAGAGCTACTTGCAGAGATGTTTCCACTGGTAGGTTGTGGCAGGGACTTCTTCCAACCCCTTAGCCAGCACTTAACTCCGAATCCTGAAAACCCTTTCTATCCCTAAACTCCACCCACCTCTGAAGCCTAAAACCCCTCATTACCCCTAAACTCCACTGATTCCTGGATCCTAAAAGTCTATTTCTGTGCCTAAACCCCTCAAAACCTGAACCCTTAAATCCCCTCACCACCCGTAAACTCCACTCATCTCTGAACCCTGAAAAAAGCCAGTCACCGCCCCAAAGGCCGCCCTTCGCTAATGCAATAGACCAACCCAAACACAGGTCTCAGATCCCTAAAAAAAAATTGCTCCTCTACATTATCCATCCAAGACCCATGAAATCCTCGATCACACCTACAATATGATCCCTAAAAGAGCTTTCTACAGCTAAACCCCGCCGATCCCTGACTCATGAAAACCCCTCACCGCACCTAAAGTACACTGATCCCTGAACCTAAAAACCTGTTCTACATCTAAATTTCACCCGTCATCAAAACCTTAAAACCCGTCACCACCCTAAACTCCACCCATTCCTTATACCTAAAACTCTTTTTGTCCTTATACTTCAACCATCCCTGATCCCTAAAATCCTGCACCACTCCTAAACTCCACCCATCCCTGAACCCTAAAAACGATTCACCACCCCTAAACTCCACCCATAACTAAACCTCAAAATTGCCTCACCAGTCCTAAACTCTGCCCATACATGAACCCTAAAAAACCCTCAGCACCCCAACACTCCACCTATCCCTGAACCATAAAAATCCATTATCACCCCTAAACTTCACTCATACATGAACCATAAAAACCCCTCAGTACGGCTTACCATCACTCATTCCTAATCGCTAAAAGCCGTCACCACCAATAAACCGCACTAATTCCTGAACCCTAAAAAGCTCTTCCTACATCTGAAACGCCACCCATCTGTGACTCCTGAAAGTGCTTCACACCCCTAAACATCACTCTTCCCCGAACCTAAAAATCCCTCACTCCATCTAATTGTAATGTAATTTTGGATTTTTCCTTCCATTAAAAAGTTTCCTTTGATGTTTGATTTTTTTAATATTTCTTAAAATTGCCTTTGCTTAAAATTGGTTTTCCTGGCTTTGATTTTCTCAAATTTGGTTTCTCAGTTTTTGTTTTTCCAATAAATCTCTTACATCAGTTGGGAAGTTTCAGCTGGGGGTGATGTAGAAATTGCTACTGAGTTGATATTCTTGCCACCAATTCTGCACCAACTATTTTGGGCACACCTCAGTCCATACTGGTAGTCTTGTCCTTGGCTCATTAGCAAGTTCATACTGAACTCCACATTTAATCTTTGTCATATAGTATATTTATTGGGGAGTAGGTTTTTTCTTTACAAAAATGAACTTATTTTTTACCTTGAGAATGTTTAGAGCATTTCCCCCTTACATTGACCCTTATAAATTGTAGACAAAGTCAATTTAAGAGATTAATGGAAGCAATGAACCATCTGATTGTTTTTATTTTTTTCTGCTGACAATGACTGATGCATCACTATTGAAAGCATTATCAAACTGTAAATTCTATTGCATTATTCCAAAAATACAGCCTGCAATACAAGTGGGTGCCTAATACTAATATTGGCAGAAAGCAAGGTTTATGCTCAAATCAGCATTTTCAACCATGCAGTAATTTTGCTTGTGGGAAAAAATCAGATGGGTAATATGGAGATGCTGGGTAGATAAGATTTGACGGTTCTCCATACATCTTGGGGGATAGTTGATCCAAATAAATTGATTTATTTCGGCCTGTAGTGTATTTATGCCTTTATTTATATCTTTCCTGGTATGAATTAAAGCGGGGCACCATTTTGATGATTTTATTTGTACTAATTGTTGAGAACTGTACTCTGTCAAAATTGCAAACATCTTCAGATGGTTGCTGCATAATGGTTTCAAAATTCATACTCCATAAACACTTGTATATACATTCACTAAATCGATTTCATGCTTGACCTTAAATTATTTCCTATGTTTTTCTAGATTTTGCAGGAACCTACATACCATGGGAAAAGCAGATATTCCACTGCCTAGTGGGCAGAGAAACTGAATTGTATGAAAGATGGATGCTAATACTATGCAAAACTTCGTGTATTGCCCACTCACAGGAGCACCAAAACAAAGAATGTGGAACAATTCAACATTCTACTACCCATTAAAACAGTGAACACCTAGCCTTCTTTCATCTTTCCTCAGCTGTAAACACACAAATCAGGATAATAATAGAGCTTCAAGGCCTTCATTTCCTTCAATTTTCAATCTCCAGCATTCCTATTGGCACAGAACCTGCAGTTATGCAGTGAAAAGAATAAATAAATAATAAGACATGGTCAAAACAACAATGTGGGATTATGTGTGCCTGCCTTTAAAAGTTCTGCCCACCAGACTGGAAAAACTGTATAACATTAAACAACTTCAAAGTCTTGAAATCACACATTTCTTTGCACACTAAACAAGTTTGAAGTACAATTTTCAAAGGAAATGCTCTTCTAACTGAATGCACTCTAAACACCTCTAGGTCGTTTCCCATCACGATAACGAGGGTGATGGCACTGGTTGTTGAGCTGACTTGAAAGAAATCAGGAATTGTGAATTTCAAGTTAATATGAAACTCACTGTCCACTTCCCATACTCCTTCAGACATCGAACCACACAGAAATTCATATCATTAGAAGAATTCAAATCATTAGAAGAACAGGATAAAAATTATTGAATGACAAATCTTTGTTCTGCAATACTAAAGCTGACTGTCAGATCCTGTTTGATTGGGGTTGGTTGTCTTTGATGTCCTGGGATCCATCCTAGTATAGCTATGTACCATTGACAAGCAATACTTTTCCGCACGTGACTATCAGTGTAGCCAGGTGAGAAGTCGAAGAATTCTCTGGAAGATAGAGTGGGAAGCAGAGATGAAAAAATCAAACGGACAAACAGGATACAGAATAACCTATTGTCTGGCCAAGTTCTTCCTTTCAAAATAAAAGTACTTTAATATCTCAGCAGAAAAAAGTACTGCACACATTAATGGATCAGTAACTGGGTTCTTCAATCACATCTTTGCAGCTCTGACCAAATACGACAGCCCCACAGTGGTTTAGTAAAATCGCTACACTTCCTACGGCAGCGTCACTTCTGGTCATATCTTGTAAAAGCATTCACACTAGCAATTGTTACTTCTTCTAAAGGACAGATTTATCTTTTTAGAGCAAGACACAGTTTCTCAGTCTTTCAACACAGCCTTGTGTTACCTTTTGGTAGGATGCCGCTTTGTGCGGAAGCTTTTGTGATGCACCCTTTGCAGTTGCACTGTCAGTGCTCCTCTTCAGTGAGAACAGGGTTGTGGCAGCAGCCCTACCTCTTGGATCACACCACTGAACACAAACAGCATGGCATGCTTGGTAACAGTCACACGTCTTCAGAGGTTGTGGCCCGCTGGGTTGTCGTTCAGTGACAACAGTGCTGTTGGCTTCATTGGTGCACAACATATCAGGTCAGCGGCAGAACAGGTCCCTTGGGTCACTCCCAGATGTCCTCGGGACCCAGCTCGCATGCTGTCATTCATGGTTTATCAATGCTTCATGTAGTTCGCCACACAAAGCAGGTGGCAGAGAGACTCATCACAGTTCATCTGACCATCACCTGATCAAATTCAACCTCACAGCACAAACACTTCAACTGAAAGGTCGACGATTTAAAAGCAAACACTGGGTCAGAGACATGAAAAAATTAAACAAAGATGACCTAGCCTTATAATGCCAGGGAAAGCTCATCACTCTCATGAAGTATGTGATGTGAACGAATGACCTGTACACTACAACCAGACAATGTTAAACATAATAGATGTGGTATCACCACCCACCTATAAAAAGTCAGAAACAAATTGTCCCATTTACGGTACAACCAGGACCTAAATGATGAAAGGAAGAAACTGAGATTAGCAGAAAGGCATTGGAGACAAGACTCCTCAGTAACACATCTACTGGAGCTTCATCTGAAAAGAAACAAATAGAAGAAGAAAAATGGAAATACCAAAGAATCACACTTTAGATCTCAACTAAATAACACAAAAAAACAGCCAGGCAAACTCTTTGAAATAGAGAAACAACAGTCCAGCGTTGAGAACTCCACAACCATTAATAACTCCTTAATTGAAGACTGCAAGTTATTCCACACATTCCTCAAAGAGAAAATAAAAAAATTAAAAAGTCAATCAATGTCAACTAATCAACGATTGTAGAAAGAGCTTAAGACTCATTCCTCCCCCAATGATTTCACAATTTTCAACAGTCGCCACATGAACCCTCGACCTAAGAGGTCCTAAACGGAAGCCATCTAGTGTGAGTTCCCAACCCATAGTGAGTTTGTGATGCTATAAATTATTGTGTTAATTAAATCAATCTCAAATTTCAGCGACCCCTTGCTAGCCACACTCACAAAGGATCTCAGCCATCTTTCTGACCCCCTTTGTTCAAGGATCGTAAACTAATTGCTTGCTCAAAGAACCTTCCCAGACTGTCTGTCGATTGTCCAAGTGACACTCCTACTGAAAAACAAGGCACCCACCCGACTGATCTGAATAACTTCCTGCTAGTCACAAGCATCTTAATTCTTGCCAAATTACTGGAGAAATGTGTTCACAACTGACATTACCAACACATTATTAACTTCAACTTACTCAAAAAGTTCAAATCGGGTTTTAGATAAGGACACAGTACAGAAACAGTCATCACACATATCATGGCTGACACACTCAACATCCTCGACCAAAATAACTCCTGTCTGCTCATGCTTCTTGTCCTTTGATCGATTTCTAAATAATTAACCACACAACCCTTCTTAAGCTTGAACATATAATAGGGCTGTCTGCAAATGCCCTAAAATGTTTCACCTACTATCTACAAAACCATTTCAAACTAATTAAATTGGGAAGCTCGCTCTCCAACTTGTTGCCAGTCTGACTGCGAATCCACCGGGGCTTGACTATCTCCTCAGCATTATTTAATCTGTAAATGGAACCACTAACGGAGATCATGAAACAAGCTCTCCTCTCCTACAACATGAACCCTGATAATACTCAGATTTAGCAAACGATATCCTCACTAGAAGACATTATTTGTCTCAAAGATAAAGTGCTGCTAACCTAAACATGGGTAGCGCTAAATCACCTGAAACTTAATTCTCTAAAGACCTAATTCCTACTCATCTCTCTCCCTCACAGCTCCTCTACTGTACAAGAATTGCTCATTCACCTGGATGCCTTCGGTTGTCATTCCCAGAATTGTCAAATCCACAAATCGTTCGCATAACACTCAATAGCATACTCAAACTCACATTTGCGCAGCCCACAGAGTGCACTCCTACATCTCAGACTCCTAAAGAAATTGAAACCATTCATACCGGCTCCCGACCTCAAATAACAATACAATCTTAGTATTATCTAGGCTTCACTACGGAAATAGGATCTTGTTGGGACTTCTCAAATCAAGACTCGCACTGCTAAAGGCAACCCTCAATGCCACAGCAAATCTGTTAATGGGATTGAGGCAATTTAATTATATCACATATTCACTAAAGTCCTTATAATGGCTAAATGTCAAAACTAGGATCATTCTCACTAATGCTTGGCTGACACACAAAGCACTGCCCTATGGTATCATTTTGAGTACGTAGTCCACAATTTAACTTTATCAAGAGGTAGTCGCTCTCTTAGAAGTGTGAGCTCCCTCCTACTGGAACCAGTGAGATTAAGAAAGTCACTGACATAAGCTTGTGCTTTCTCCAGATCAGAGCCCAAAATATATGGAACTCTTTTCCACCCTACACTCAGCTGAATCCATCAACCATGGTTTTCAAAAGGAAAATCAAATGGATTTTATTTAATAGTTTCTTCACAGACTGAATAAGACCTTGAGTCAGCAATGTAACTAAATAACAACACTTAGCACTCTATAGCACAAGTCAGCAATATCATTGCAGGTGATCCATAATAAAGAGTATTGGGTCTATTTTAATACCATGCGGAAAGGCCACGAATTGGATTCGGGTCTGCCGAATCTGATTTGGAACCCGTCTTTCCGACCGATTCAGAAAGCTTTCCGAAAGACTGATTACAAAGTGTGGAAAGCGTTTGGACTTTCCGAGTTGGTTCCGTATGGCATTCGGTGGAACCGAGTCATTCAGAGCCAACTCGTACTGGTCAACGGACCACGTTTCCAACCGAGCAATTACGATGTCAGATTCGAACAGCCTTTCTGAATTGGTTGTTCCAACATGGATCGGCTGTTGGAATCTTACTTTGGGGGTCCGTAGCAGGCCCCTCTTCACCCAGAACCTTACAAATGGGGACTGTGGGGGTACCCAAGGGCCTTTCTTTTTAACCATGTATAGTGTGGCAGGCACCATGGGGTGCCGGCCATAGGGTGCACGATTTTCCCCAGCCACCTCTTTCTTCAATGGGAGCCTGTGTATAGGGTCAGAACACAGGCTCCCATTAACGTCAATGGGAGTCCGACCAAATCGTAATCGGTCAGTCGGACTCCCCGAATCTGATTTGGTTGGAAAGCATTCTGAACTATATCACAATTGACCCCTATGAGGACAATGAACCTAGTAGGGTTGATACACCGTATTTCCCTTAACATGTGGGTGGACAAATTTATCTTTTATATCAATCAAGTACACTTGTTTTGTAAGCTATTCCCCTTTTACTTTTGTATGTAACAGCAACTGTCTTTGCTCTGTACAGTGCTATGATACCTTTGAGTTATGTTCAAGCTTTATAACAATCTCAAAACAAATCAGCTCTTCAGGGTGTGGGAAGCATATCTTGGAAGCTGACCCCAGGCAGTCTCCCTTTCTAAAGGTCCAGGCCCTAGAAAGACTCAAGCTTTTCCACAAGTTACGAAACTTCAGATGATGTTCCCTCACCTTTGGGAGTCACACAGACACTAACCCTGAATCAGCAGCTCATTGAGTACTTGGAAGAGCATTGCTTTCTTTGGTCATAAAAAACTTTAAACTGGTGAACCGGAACAAAGTGGGATAGGTCGAGTCCCACCTTTATCCACATTTTCCAGAAGGAGGATGTTGATTGATGACCCACTTTCTAAAGTCCAAGAACCTGTTGGTGGCGGTTATTTTATGGGATGTTATGCAGATTTATAGAGCGCATTGTGACTTGAAAGGGTATGCTGGTGCTGGGCAGGTGTGATTCATGCCAAACCTACCTATGACCTAGTGGAACAACTAAAATGCTAGATCTTAAGCCTCTTTCAGAATTCAAGAAGTGAGGATGAGTCTCTTCCATGTAGCAATACGTCTTTGCCTGATTTTGGAGCAAAATTGGAGAAGGCTTGATCGATGGATCTGGTTTCCATATGCATGGGAGATGTGCAAGTAGCATCCGGATGAGCGAAGGTGTTTGTGAAAGCAGATGTGATTGTTGAAGTATACTGGGCCAGTGTTATGGAGTGCATTGAACATGTGGGTGAGGAGTTTGAATTGTGCTTGGTTGTGCATGGAAATTCAATGGGGCTCCTTTTTGGTGTGGCAAGATATGAGCGCAGTGTAGGAGGTTGAGAGTGATTCTGGCTGCTGAGTTCAGAGTGGTCTACAGCCTTCTAGTGAGTTTTTTGTTAATCCTGGCATGGAGTGTTCCCTTTCAAATTTTATTTTTTGGCAGGAGTGAAAGCACAATCTTTGTTCAAAGTGATGGCTCTTACAGCAGGCAGTGATAATTCTTGCTCCAAGCAGGAGTATTCAAACCATGGGCAAAATGAAGTGTGAAGATTATGCACTGGCTGTCATCAGGCTTCCCGAAGTATCAATCAGGTAAAGACAAAGGGGAAGGTTCTGCCTAGAAGCTCTCTCAATCTAACAATAGAATCTCCTGACTCTGCCCTACACCCCCTTCCAAATGGCAGTGCTCAGGAAGAACTAATCAGTAATCTCCATCTAAAAGGTATTTAAAGAATTTCTAAGGATAAACCGGTCTCCATCCTCCCACATATCAGTTTCTGTGGCTCCTTGCTACAGCTTCAGGATGCTGTTTCAGGAAACAAATTCCACCCTCCCGCCTGCACCATGTTAAACCAGGGGCATTTCAAAATTGATCCTGCTGGTCCCAGCCACCGTACTCTCAACATATCACAGAGTGTTGCACCATCCAGAAATTGCCCACACTGTCTCACCACACACATGGGATGTCAGAGTGTACTCATAGGCCACACGTAAGTGAAAAATTAATTGAGAGAACTAGTAGACATAACACATTGCCTGAATGAGAGAAAGTATCTGTGCAGTATGATTAAACCCAACATGGTATGCTACCATTACTGCTTAATGTCAATAACCCAGGATATGGACTGAAGTCCAGTGCTAATTAAAGAGGGCAGGCCCTAGGTCACAGAACAGGTTCTAGACCTTAAAATAACCATTGTCATGCTTATGCCTTAACGCATGCTCTAGATTAGCCTGTCAGCTCGGAAAACAAAAAATAAGGATGCCAGTTTTTCATGTAATCCAGTCACTCAGGGCAGAGATTCATGCCCATTTACCATACACTTTGTATAAACAGCAATACCTCTGACACCATGAATTACGCTTATTCTTATTACCTCAAAAGTCCCTTTTATTGACTTTGTTTTTTTTCGCATATACATTTTCAATTATTTAATTGTTTTATACATTGAAATTCTCCTTCATTCCAAGAAAGTATTTTTTTCTCTCCTAAGTTCGATACTATACATTACATACATATACACAATTTATCTAACATATATACATTTGATCATTTTTCGATGCAACTTGCCATTTTTCAATGCAACTTAGAATGTTTCTGTTTGTAATAGATTCCTCACATTTTATACATATCATATTGGATCATCAATAGATAATAGGATTAAAGCAAATCATTTTCATATTTGTCCTACTGGATTTTACAACAATATATACACCGGGACCAAAACCATATATTAGCCCTCAGTGTCAACTATTTCTAGAGTCCTGAAAGGGGTTGGAGAAAATTCAAGCTCTTTTTCAGTGGAACACCTAGTCCATTCCACCGTGTTTTGAGTCAAATTAAGAAATCTATTCTTTTTTTTGTGTAGCTTTTTGCACACCAAACCACTATTAGGGCCAACGCGTTTCGACCTTCTCATGTAAGGACCGTTGTGATTTTTGTCAAAGGTTTTCTTCGGGGCTGAACATGTTTTGTGTGGTAGGACAGCTTTACACCGATATGTCTTTCAGAAAAGTCTTTCCGAAGATGCTTCTTATATTGATGTGGCAGCTCTCAGGTTTCCGTTATTTTTAACCATCTTCTCCTTGAGGCTACGTGGGTCCTCGTATCTTTATGGCTTTTCTGTTGGACGGCGTCGTATGCTGAGGAAGACCACATTTGCCTCAATATCCTGGAATACTACTGGATGGCCCACCTACCATAATTTCAGACTGGGCAGCACTGGAAAGCGAGAAGCACTGGTTCAATAGGGAAAAGGCAGTGGCCTGCTGCCCCTTATGGAACCTCTTCCTGGTTACCCTGTGCCGCTCGCCCCAAAAGTGTCTAAGCAGCCACACCAATGAGAACAGTCCTAGACATCTGGGATTGACTAGCTACCAAAAAGGGCTTCACGACCTTCCCTTCTCCTAGCAGTCCAATAGCCCAAAACCCAGACTTCACCCCAATCCTAGTCAATTCACTAGCAGGATAAACAGTGACTGCAGCACACTCCAGGACTTATTCCACAATGGCACCATTAAGTCATTCAAACAGTGCTCTTGAGAATAGAATATCCCTGACACGGATGGACTCTTGGGCCGTACACCCAGACTGACACTCTTTGAGGCCCTTCTCATGTACCAAATGCCTGACATACAAGACGATACAAGCCTCTAAGCCAATCCTTCTTCATCCCTTCCAGTCCAGGTGGGATTTACCTCTAAGGGAGCCCAGGGGGGCAAAAGTTTCAGACCAATTTTGGCCTGATATTCCTAAAAGATCACAAAGCATCCATCAGAGGGAATCCGCCTATGAAATAATTTATCATTGGTACCTTACACCAACATCTCCACAAGATGTACCCAAACATGTTGGCGCTTTGCTGGAGATGTGGCCAACTCCAGCAAAGCGCCAATATAGGAACTTTCCGGTACATTTGGTGGGAATGTGCATTCATGCAGATGTAAGGGAAGGAAATTCTGAGACTCATCAGAGGCACCTTAAGATAACCCATCCCTGCCCATCCCCTTACCCCCCGTCCTAGGCAGTTTACCCTTCACCAGGAAAGACATAACGAAACTTGACAAGACAGTTGTCTTTCATATTACAGGGGGAGACAAGCAACTCTTTGCACTCAGCTGGAAAAAGAAGGAGCCCCATCAGAGATACAGTTGTTTTGTAAAATGTGGCAGGTGCTTGGCATGGAACAGATTACCTGTGCGCTCACTCAATCTGATGAACAAATTAACCCAAGTGTGGCAACCATTAATAGACCACATAGAGCGATTGGAATTTTGCACCTTCCAACCTCTATGACACTATTGCCCCTCTAACCCCACCCCACAGTCTGTCCTCCTCCTTGAAACCACCTGAGAGGTCTCAGTGAACCTCCTCCTCTTAGTCATGGGGACAGCCTCGCAAAGAACGCACACCTCCTCCAGTTTCCTCCCCGCCTTCTCACCTTATACTTCTGGCAAATCTCCTCAAATGTTCCTGATCCGTAACCCAACAATGGGGGGGGGGGCATTTGTCCCCCAAAACTAGGTGGAATACTGGGCATAAAGGGGAACCCCCAATGGCAGCCGGCATGGCTACTGAGTGAGGGGGCGGGGGGTCACGCTGGGAGGGGGCTAGCATGGGGGGGGCTTTAATTTAAAAATAATTATTTTAAAAATTAAACGTACCTTTCCGACGGCCGGGTCCTGCTACTTCACTGCTCTCCTGCTTTTCTGCCTCCGGCAGGAACAGGAAACAGGCAGCCAGGCTCCCTCCCCTATGCTAATCACAACGCTGCAAGCAGAGTTGTGACTGGTCAGGACACCGCACAGTCAGCGGCTTATGGGGATGCCATCTTCTCCGTACAGGCTGCAAGACAGCCTACATGGAGAAGGGCAGAGTGTGCAGGACTGGTTTGGTCGGCCACAGGGGGCCGACCAAACAATCTCTGATTACTCAGGAGTGGACAAGCACACGACTCCCCCCCTGCTCTTGTTGCAGAGCAACCCCGCCCTCCTGCCCGCAACCAAACATAAAATGGTAATAACTGTAAGTTATGACCATTTTATGTTTCTGCTTCTCGCACTGCGAGAAAGCAGTGGGGTGACACGCCTCCGCCCTAGTGGAGGAGCCGCCCATGGGAACCCCTCTCTTCCCAACCCTCTCCCTCCCCTCCCTCTGTTTCCCTTCTCCCTCTTTCCCCACTCTTCAGTTGTTGGTATTACTGTTCATACCACTTTTATGCAGCAGTAGCCACGCCTGCTTGGTGTCACCAAATTAACTCTCCATATTGAGTTTGAAACTCCTTGCCACACTGTTTTGAAAGGTATTTTGCACTCACTTGCCAACTACTGTATGTAAGTTTCTTGAAAACGTGATGAAAAGATTTGTACACATATCGAAGGTACAACTGTATTGGTTTAAATAACATACTTGAAATGAACACATACTTAATTACGGAAACGTTGTTTTACTGATCCACTGGTTCTAAATATCTGTTTTTTTTACCAAACGTCAATGGCTATGCAAATGTTTAATGTTATATATCATGTGGCAATAAAAAATAGCAACATCAACTTGCTTTTGGTATAGTATATGTACAGTTCGCCCTAAGATTCATTTCAATTAAATAGAACAAAAGAACACGTGAATCAAAGTAAATGAGGTGAAGTCTATTCAGAGGCGTTCGGTGGGTAAAAATAAAATAAAATAAAAGTCACTCAGTTTATTTAGATTCGATTCTTAATCTACAGCATGGTCTATTTGGCTCTTTAGTCTACTACTTGCATTTCATTTGGCAAAAACTTCATGCAGATTTATCTCAAAAGAAACAATCTACCTCCCATGCTTTTTGTCTGCCTCCACATAAAGTTAAACATAACTCTTATCTTGACCATTAAAGAAGTCCTACACTACGATATTGAATGTTTTTCTGCATTTTAGGATGGAAGGTGGGGCCTCTTTCTGTGCTGGGATGTCAATGTATGTGATTAACCTATGTGCTTGGAAGAACAAATCATGGCTCGGGGCTAAGTCTTACTGATTGAAATGTGCAAGTGTCATAGCCACCTGTGCTAAACTCATAGCAAGGGATTCTGAGTATTGTTTACTGTTTATATTTACCAGTCAGATCACATGAAATAACTAACCCTTCACGAGGTCTTTAATTGCTTTGCATAACTGTAGTACCCATATTTTCCCCATTGAGCAAGTGCCCAGGCCCCATCTCCCACTTACCTAGACTGGTCCTCTGATCAGTCTAAGGTCCTTCCAGACCTACCTTTGCTGCGTCGAGGCCCCGCCTCTTTCTTGCACGCTTTCCCTCTCTCTAGCTCCTTCTCTCAATCCTTTTCTCTCTTTTGTGCCAGGTTCCACATTCCACTCTCTATCTTTGGCCTCTTTGTGCCTGCTTTCCACTCTTTCTCTTCTCTTTGTGCCAGTTTTTCCACTCTCCACTATCTCTTTGTGCCTTTTTGTGCCCATTTTCCACTCTCCTCTCTTTCTCTTTGTTCCTCTTTGTGCTCATTTTTCCACTCTCCACTAACTTCCTTTTTGTGCCCATTTACCACTCTCTCTCTTTGAACCAGTTTTCCCTCTGTCTCGATTTCTATTTGTGCCTCTTTCTTTCCCACGTTTCTTTTGTTGTGCCTCTTTGTGCCCTGCTTTTCCTTTGTGCTCATTACTATCACGCTTTCCCACCTCCCCTTCTCTGTCATGTGCCCTCTCCCACCTCCTCTGCCACACCCTTCCATAGCCCTGCCCCCCACCCCCTAAAAGTCCCCACTACCAGGAACTGCTTAATGGCGGCTGCTGCAAACTCCACAGTGGGATTGCCGCTGGCACATCAAAGACAAGCCTGTCTGCGCCCATCCATGCCTGAACCACGTCCAGCACCATGGACCCTGGTCCAACTAAATGCTGCCGCTACACAGCCTCCAGCTGCATGCACTCAAAACAGGACGTCGCAACATCCGCTGCTTCCACGCCATGCATTGCTGTACAGTAGGACATTTCTGATGCGCTCACTGCCATTTCACTGGCACCAGCACAACACCAGATCTCTCAACAAACATGCCACTGAAATCTGGGATGCCATTGAGACACACTCCCTGTTAGAAACTGTCATGGCACGCACACCACACATGCCCAAACCTTGCTTTCCTATTGTGTCATTTGTGCCCTAGGGTACAATCAGGTAATTAAACATGTTTACATGCCCTGTCAAGTTTCCCCTTGAAAGGCATTTCAAAGCTCCTGCTATTAGCTGAGATCCCCCGAGCCTTTGTTATTATGGTGTCCCGGATATTGCAAGGTTTCTTGGAGTGGATCCCCAGGGCCCTTTTGCAGCTACTGAGTACTCTAGCTCATTTCCCTAGGAGTGACTATGACAACTGAGATCCCGCAATAATTGGCAAGTTTTGCGTGTCACGTGGTCACAGGGGCCATCTTTGTTTGCACTTGACATTTAAACCACACCCAAGCCATGATGACTCACTTGGCTTGCTACCAACTGAGAGAGAGGTCTTGTCTCTCTGTCCTCCTATCTGGAATCCAGTCAACCCAGAGGACTTCTTTACCTGAATGCGCCATGCTATCTCCACAGCACCACGTCTAGGGTAGTCTTCTTTGAGATCTAGCATTTGACCACACCTGAAAGAAAGACACAAAGAAGATCAACAACCCCAAGTAATCATGCATCAGGCTACACATTACATATAAAGGCAAGGTTAGTGCACTAACAAGGGACTGTTTTCGAGTTGAACAATTGTTTTGCACCTTTGAAGAGATCATCCACTCTTCCAGACAGAGAGACATTGGAATCAATTGTTGAGCTGAACTCAGCTCCAATCTGGGATACTAAGCACAAAATACCTTGATCAACTTTCAATTGATCCTGAAGTAAGCCTATAGAGACATTGAGCTGATTTGAATCATTTGATTAGTAAGTGCATGAGTAATTATTCCTTAATATGAAGATATGAAGATGTGCTTCTCATACTATGTGTCTGCTTGATTTTAAAAGTTGTTTATCTCTCTTGTGATCACTCATAGGTACACCGCATTGATCAAGTCTAGTATGAGACTAAGGTATGGTCTGATAGAAGACCGACGCAAATCAGACATAAGAAAAGCTATGTGTGATATACCAGACACCAGACATAAGATCTTGAGTGTAAGGATCATTCCCTCTTTCTTCCCATTACCAGCTTCACTTCTGGGACAGCTGTTGGCTGTCGGGTTTTATCCCAGGTCAAGAGTTGAGTTAGAGGTGAGTGGAGGTCCTGCATCCTCCCCACAAACTAGTTCAAAGTGAGTAGTTTTGACCCTCCCCCGACATCTTCCTGACAGAGGCCTGGCTAAACCCCACATCAGCACCTACGAAGGGCACAGCCATTTCACCGGGCTACAAGAGCTCCCACCAGGACAGATGGAACAAACTAAGAGGAGGACTCACCCTCATCCAAGAGGAGTCCATCACCTAAACCACCTCCACCAACGAGGATGCAACCTTCATAACACACGTGCACTTCAGACTTCAGAACGGGAACTACACTGCCATCAAAGGCACCCTAGCTGTCCGACCACCTGCACCACGCACCACCTTCAGCAATCTCTTCACAGCCGTCATCGCATCATCACCATAAGATTGAATAAATTCATCTTACTCAGCGACCTTAACTTTCATCCCAACGACCGAAAAGATCCCAACTTCACTGACCTATGAAAGAGCGTTGAGTTCCTAGGACTCACCCAGATCATCCAGGGCCCCACCCACAATGCAGGACACCCCCTCTACCATATTTTCACAGACAGCAACAAGATCAAGTTAAGCCACCTCACTCTGCTCACCTGGAATGACCACTCCATAATCCAATTCTTCATTGATGCCTTCACAACGTCCCTCTGCCAAAACTACCTATAACCTTAGATATAGCTGGAATAAGATAAAGGACAAAGACTGGACTAACACCCTCACTGCTCACCAACCTAACATCATCGACGACCTGCATGCCGACATCAAATAGTTCAATAATTGGATAACTACCAGCATAAACACGGTGCCCTCCCTCTTGAAGAACACCAGACTCTCAAGAACCAACAAATGAGCCAGCTGGTACATCAAATACCTTGTAAACTCCAAACAACTCTGAAAACAGATGGAGAGAAAATGGAGAACCAGTCAGGACACCACTGCAAGAAACACTTACAAATCCGCACTCAGAAATTACCACACTCAACTGAATGAGGCAGGAGAACAGCCCTAGCTCTCAGACTGGAAAACAATTTGAACAACTGCAAAGAGTTGTTCAAAATCATTAAAGAATTCTCCAAGCCCACAGCCGCCACCCACTCCATTAGCCATTCACAAGACCTCTGTGACAACCTCTCCAATTTCTTTCACAACAAAATCCTCAACATCTTTAGTAACTTCGCCCCCCAACACAAGATCCAGGATCTCATCAACCAGCTACCTACCACCACCAAATCGGACCACCAGATCACAAACTGGAAACCCCTTGCCCTAGAAGACACCACTGAAATCATGAGAACAATTCACCCCGGGGCCTCCTCAGCCTCCTGCCCCCGTATTACATTTAACCTTGGAGGAACTCAGATCAGTTTCCACCTCAACACCATCACCAATGCCTCTATCCAAAGTGGAACATTCCTGAACAACAGGAAATGCACAGAATTCACAGCTCTCCTGAAAAAACCCAAGGCAGACCCAAAAGAGCTCAGCAACTACCGACCCCAAGCCCCCATCCAAAGTTTTGGCAAAATTTATCAACAGCAGGAGGGAATCCCTACTGTGATTGGCCTATCTCTCCATACCGGCCCAAAGGGATCACCCTATGGTATTAAAAGGACTCTCACCCTTTTTAATTCCAAGTGGCATGCTTCATCATAGAGTCCTCGTGGGGGGGACTCGTTGTTGTCTCCATTTGGAGTAGTGACAAAATGATCAGGCACATAGATTGCCAAGATCAGGCATTGCAAAGTCAAACTTCGTACCTGCGACAAACTCAATGCTTTTTCACTTTACTGCCATTACATGGATATGGGTGCTGTCATCTTGAATTGGGTAATTAACGTTGACATGGCCTAACAGCACACAGATGCTTTATGGATCGTCTATTAATTAATTCAGTAAAGCAGTATCAACTATTATCTGATCGGACACTGGCTAATATAATCTTTGCCTCACTTATTGGTACAGGTGAAGAACATTATTCTGGAATTTGCTACCTTTAAGCCTACTACATCTCATTATATTTTGTTACTATATTTTGGTTGTTGGTATTTTTAAAAATCTACCATGTCTGGGGGTGGTAGTGTTCAACAGGCTTCACATTTTTTGGCAAACCCTGGGAAACTTAATTTGGAGTGGAGACGCAGGTTTCATGTTTTTAGGAATTATCTTGTAGACATTGATGAAGTTAATTATTCTCCAAACAGTAAGCTAGCATTACTTTTTAATTGTCTGGGAAATGAGGGTCAGAACATATTTGATCAATTATCTATTGTGCAACATCCCAGAGATAGAGCAGGGGTCTCCAACCTTTTGTGCAATAATATCTACTTATGTTTATATAAAAGTCATCATGAGCTCCAAATATTATTAGTGTTGACATAGAGATCACATCCGGCAAGATTACATTATTGACCACCATATTCATTATTATCTGAGACCAACTCAGTGCTTAAGGCAATGTTGACAGCAGTAATGTAAACAGGCTTTGTCAGTATGGAATGCCTCTACATAGGTAAGACAAGGCAGCCACAGCTGCAGTGCCCCTGGCACAAAAGTATTATTATTGGGCAATAAGTCTCCCCACACGTGATTTATAATTCAAAAATCAGATTTTAATCTATTTGGAAAACACAGGCATTTTTTGTCTAAACATCAGCTTAATAGTACTAAAAAAGCGCACATATGCGTCTTGAATGTACAATTTTGGCACACATATATTATTTCAATCAAGCAAAAGGTTCCAATTTAGTAGCCTTTGATGTACTCAGGAGAGCTACTGAAAGGTAGTTGGAGAGCTACCAGTAGCTCACAAGCTGCCAGTTGGAGAAGCCTGGTGTACTGAGTGTGAACGTTAATTGTGTTCCTGAAGTGGAGGAGCAAGATGTAAACAATGTTACTTCAACCTACAATTTTAACTGTGAGAGTAGATTTAAGTGAATGATGAACTGGGTTAAAATGCAAGTGTTCCTGGTGTGGCTGGTGGTGATCCTGGTATAGTTGCTGGTAAGAAAGGTCCTTTTTGCACAGTGAGAATTGGTGTTGTTGACTTGCAGATCATGGCTAACTCTAGTTTGCTGGTGACCAGGTTATGTGAATCCACTTTAAAGTCCCTACAGATTAATACTTTACTCGATTTCGATTTTCGATTTTGAAATGCTTTATTCGGTATATAAAAATATAACCATATAGCAGACAAAATAAAATTATACATTGTAATACATGTAGGAAGAAAATACAGTGTACTATTTTGATTTTGGCCTTTCAAAACTGTACAAGGGCTTAAGGTTATTCTCCACAGACAAATAATTTTAAAATCATTTTAAACAGGTGTACAAAAATCGCATTATGATAATTCATGCCAACCAAGGGATAATTATTTGTAATAATTCCTAATGGTACATTTAGGGCTCATGGAAAATATAGTTCGTACAATATTCCAAGAATAAAAAATGCAATTAAAGTGACCTGTGCTAGTAACAATATACACTTATTTCATTTACTAAAAAATGTTTGCAGCGGATTCAAATAACTCATGGTCATACAATAATTGATTTCCTTGCTGATACACATTTTAAAATATATGTGGCTACATAAAAACAGATATCTGTACTATTCAATTCGAACATTATCCGCAGTGCATCTTTAGTTGTTCTTTTGCTATATTTTAAAAAGATGGCCTTTAAATACAGTTTCCTTAAACAAATATAAAATTTGCAAAAAAGCATAAAATGGCAACAGCTCTGTTTGGATATCCCATCACATGGGCAAGGTAAAATACTATTCCGTCCAGTGTAAGGGAAGGACACTAGGTGGTGCACAGTACCTAATCCCAACCTTGTCAAGACAAAATGGTGAGAGCTTCTTGTAACGGCTGTCAAATATTGTTGAAAGCCTTTTTTAACATTGTGTTCCTGATAGAAGACATAGGTGCGTTGGTGGTTTGCATATTCGACAGCCCTGACCTTCTCTACATGTTTTAAAAAGGATCCCTTCAATTCTTTCTTTCAAATGGGGACACTCAAATCCATATCTAAAAAAGGGTCCAAATCAAAAACTAACTTATACCAGAACCGGATGTGCCTAAGCCAAGGTATACGCATACATGTTCTAGTTTTAAACAATCCCTAATTACTCCTTGAGTAAATTTGGTTTCGGGTTTGGACCATAGGGACCGCCATAAGGACAGTGGGCGTAGGGCAGCTAAATCCCTGATGTAAGGTAAGCCTACTTCCCTATGAGTAATCTCAATAGAAGCAGAGACAGGGGTACACAGCAAGCGGTTTAGAAAAATATTTTCCTGTTGTTGAATCAACCTGCAGCTATTGGTGTGATGTCCCCACACACCTGCCCCATACAGTGCAGATGACAAGCACCTCATATTATAAATGTGGATCATTTCTTTTATTCTGCGGTTCCCCAACTTGGCGGCAAATCTAAAAACACTATTAGTGTTCCTAACCATTTTTAACTGGACACTCTCTTGTTCACTGGTCCATCCCCCGTCACCAGAAAAAGTAATGCCAAGGTAGCAAAATTTATTTACGGATTCTAACCTAACGTTATCTAAAAGGAAGGTCCTATTTTGTTAAGTCTTCTTCCCGCATGTCATTGTAAAAGATTTATCTTTGTTGATTAACAATTTCCGTTTGGCTATGAAAGTCTGAAAGTTGTCAATGAGACATTGCAGGCCATTTTGGGTGCGAGATAAAAGGACTGCATCATCTGCGTATAGCAGAATTGGGATAGGCTTACAATCAATTAAAGGTGCATTCGCGGGGGTAGTTCTAAGTATTATATCTATCTGATTAATGAATAAAAAAAACAAAAGTGGAGCTAAAACGCAGCCTTGCCTTATGCCTCTGTTGACTTTAAAATACGGTGTGCACTCTCCAGCAATCCCAAAACGTACCTTACATGTCAGCGTTTCATACAGTCTGGCTAGAATATATATAACCTCTTTTGGTGCACCCATTTCTAATATAACAGGCCATAAACGTGAATGTTCAACCAAATCAAATGCAGAACTTAAATCGACAAAACATAAAAAAAGGTTTCCTTCCTTGACTGTTGTAAATTTATTAATAATAAGGTCAATGTTAACGCATTGCTCCATTGTGCCAATCCCCCTCCTGAATCCATACTGTACTGGTGATAAAATAGTTTCCTCCTCCACCCATATTTCTAATCTATCTAGGAGGATTCTACTTAGTACCTTAATCGATGAGTCCAGGAGGGAGATGGGACGGTAGTTGCAAGCCTCCGACCTTGAACCCTTCTTAAAAAGGGGTACAATAATTGATTGGCCCCAGGTCTGTGGAAGGTCAAATTCAATTGCGGCATTAAAAAAGCGTGTTAGAATGGGTGCCCATGAGTCCATCTCATATTTGTAAAGATCTACCGGCACACCATCCGGCCCCGGGGCTTTGCCGGCATTGCTCTTCTCAGGTCCTGCCCGCACCTCATCCAGACTAATAGATAACGGAATAGTCGGCCATTTACCATGAATATCTGTTTCACAAGCTAAAATCATCCCATCAGAATTAAAAACCTTGGAAAAGTGCTCTATCCATGCATTGCAGTTAACGTTGGAAGATATCACGGGTATATTGGCATTCTTTAAAAAAGGACAATTAATAGTCTCCCACAGAAGTTTTCTATTTTTTGTAGTTACAGCCATATCTAAATTATGCCATGCCTCGTCTTGCAGCTGTTTTTTCCGGGCCTCTAGCGTTGCTTTATAAATATGCCGCTTGTCCCTAACGTATTCTAGGTCTCTTTGTTTTGTTGACAGGGCAAGTTTTAGTGAGGACAAAGCTTGTGTACAATCTTTGTTGAACCAGGCAATTACTTTGTCCCTCTGTTTACGACTCTTTCCTGTTAATAATCCCTCTATTGTTGTATTTATATTCCTAATCATCAATAACACATTTTCTGGGGTGATCTCATCACTGAGACAGTAACTTCTTGCAGCTCCACATTTATCATTTACATCTGCTAGGAGTTCATTGGGATTAATTTTGGCCCACTTAATTTTTGGTCCATTCGGTCTTATGGCCGTAATGTCCTGGGTTGGTTTACTATAAGTTTGGGTTTTACATCCCCAGCCTAATAATGTCAAAATAATGCTATTGTGATCACTCACTGCTTGCTCGACTATCCATAAATCACAATAAGCCGTCCACAGGAAACTAATATGTGATCAATATTGGAATTATAATCCCCACCTTTAAAGGTTGGGCACCTAATATTACCCCTTTTTTTTAGCAATCCAGTAATTCTAGATCCAGTTTGGCGGCTAAGTTGCTCAACGCCAGACCATATGTATTGTGGGGAAAATTATTATATATAATATTGCCTCTATCATCATGGTCATAAGTAGGGCCGCAGATCCCCTTCTTGGCATCTTTACAAACTTGTAAATTAAAGTCTCCTGCACAGAGGATGACAGGAGAATCTTTATATTCTACAATAATTTCGTCTATTGCTCTTCCTATGTCATTTACAAGTAATCCTCTGCTAGCATCAAAAATATTATTATAAAAGTTAACGACGACTAAATCATTGGCTTTTTGATGCTCAAGACATATTATTAATGCATAGGGCCAAACCTCAAGACGTTTTCCCAATTTAAATTCTGTCAGCCCAGTGGATATCAGGGTCAACAGACCGCCCTTAGCCCTACCAGCGACGGAATTTACAGAACCTACACAAAAGGACGTTTAGCCTTCAACATAAATTTGATCCCTATGCCATGTCTCTTGGAGACATATAATGTCATACCCTTGTGCAATGAAATCATTCCAATGAGGGTTATTAAGTTTACCAGTTATGCCTGCTATATTCCAAGTAGTAATGTTCAATCCATCTCCAGTGTCATGCATTAATTGATACGTAGATGATGGAACTGGTATAATCTGTTGGATAATATCAGTTCCTGGCATATTGTTATATTGTTACAGAGTTTCGGCCTCTAAGATATCATTTGTGGCAGTCCCACATTGCTTACTACCCAAGTTATTAAAAGGGTCTGCATTCCAGACTGGATCTTTTGTGATATTCATTTCCTTTATTATTATTATCTCTTCCAAGGGGACCAAATGGGTCATGTACACCTCCTGCCCGTCTGCCCTCTTCCTGTCCATCCCATGTCCTATCCGAAACATTAGGAGCATCATCTACTGTATCCATATCTAAAAATACGCTGAGCTTCGCTCCCTTTCCAACCATTTCATCACCTGCCGATACACCTTCCTTAATAAAGTCCAGTTTCCCATCTGGTATGTTTGTATTCTCGTCACTACCTAACACCTGAGGCTCGATAGTATCTCCCATGAGATGTGGCAGTCAGTCTACCCCCTCTAGATCTGTAAAGTGGTCAAATCGATTTGACAGGGGAAGATGGAACGCCACCCTGTCAAAGGGATTTATACCATATGGTCTCCTTCTATATGCATGATGCAGGGGGACTGATGAACCACATTTGGCACCCGGGTAAAAGTAGTTCAAATCTAATGTTTGTATATCCCCCTCTCTCCCAAAGCTTGGTTCCCTGCGAATGAAGTCAACTACCCAGGGGTCTTTGAAATTCACAATGACACAGTCACCTTCTAGGTCCTTGGCACTACTCCCTACCCAGCTCACCCTCCTAACAGTTAATATCTCTGCGTTGGAAAAATTGGAAAAAGGGGGGGGGGCGTTCTATTCTTGGTAAGCCAGAAGATGACTTTATTTTTCAGTTCACTGTGTGTTTCAACTTTCTCAGTCCCAATCCCTCGGACTCCCACCAAGATGATCGTATAAGGTACTGCTTCAGGGAGGAGATTTACACAAGGAAGTCTTTGGGGGATATGCCTATTACCCATAGGCACACGCCCATTGGACTGACTCTCTGTTGTTTGTACATGCAGATCGAGTTGCTTTTTTGCCATTGTACCTGCCTCCAAAACCTTAACCCCAGCAGACCTTGAAGTATTAATCTTTGCTGGGCGTTTTTCTGTACTGATTTGGGTAGGTTGACTAACTGGATTTGCAATGGTGTTTATTTGCGTCGCCCCGTTATTACTACTTATACCAGTAACTTGTGGGGTAGGAGCAGACGGTATAGCCTTTGGATTCTTCAAAATTTTTGTTATACTATCCAGTGAGGTTATATTCCCACTCACTAATTTTTCCAAATGGTCCAATTTAGAGTTAATCATTTTCGTTCTTTCAAGTAAAGGCAACATCATTGATTTGACTAACGTTTCCATTTTCTCTAAGAGCCCCTCATTATAGCTACATTGGGTTGCTGATTGAGACTTATCTATAGTGGCCGTAGGTGGACAGGTGGGCTGCACAGAATGACTGGATACCTGATGTAACTTAGGCTTTTTGTGATTCTTCGTTACGGTGTCCTTTCGTGAACTACCCCCTCTTTTTCTTTTACCCGGTAGACCAATGATTTTGGTATTCGAACTTACATGTGGTACAGAGTTAGCAGGTATAGGGTTGCCAGATGGCGCTATCATTGGGGAAATAAGTGATGAGAGAGGTGGTAGGGCACTAACCCGCGAGGGACTAGAATCCAAACTAATTGGTGTTGAATTTAATAAGGAACATGCCTCAGTATTATCTGTCTCCCCCTGAGTAAAACTAAGTTTTGGGCTCAAGGTGACTGATGGAACTTTTTGTTTGGGACGGTCTGGGGTAACAACTGATCCGATTTTACCCAATGAGGAGCGTTTCCCTGTTAAGAGGTCTATCGACAAGGGTTTCTCGATAAGGGCTATCTCTTTTTCAATGACCACTGCAGCCCGTGTGATGAATTGGTCGATAGTACCTGTAACCACCCCTCCCGTTGTGGTTATAGCAACATTACGGCCCTTCCTTGAACGTTGAGCCATATTACCACAAAGTCACGGGTGTTAACAAACAATAGAGTACAAATCAATGAAAACGATGATCATAATAGTTACGTTGTTGTACAGAAACCAGCACTAAGGGGGGAGGCCCAGCCCAGCCTCCTGCAGCCCCTGACGGCCACCGATGGCCCGCCCTTGTCCCGGGCTTAACCCGGGCTTCTACCGTGCGCTCCCGGGATGCGGGGAATGAAGCAAAGATTTATGGGCCTCCTGGCGCGATGACACTGTCTGCGGCTTCTGGCCACGGGCGCTGCTGGGGATGGTAGTCTCCCCGGGCTCTCCCCCACACAGCAGCCGCAATGGTGTGTCTAGGCTTGCGGCGGCGGGGGGTGAGCAGGGACAGCGTCAGTGAGGCAGCGGGTCCGGTAAAGATGCGGGCTCTAAGATTCAAAGCCCCCAGGAAAGCAGGTGAGCTGTGGCAAACTCAGCAGTATTTCAAAGTTGTCAAATTGGTTAAAACGTGAATGAGTAGGAAACTGCTTCATGAATTTTAGTGCTCCCGAAGCGAATACTTTACTCAAGAAAACTAATATTAGGGCGCTTGCATATGGTGATACTGAGATTGAGACTATTGGTTACTTTAAAGATACGTTACGTTTTTCTAGGAGAACGATTTAAGTATTCATGGGATGTAATGTGACTCGCTAGAGAAAGTGCACTTGAAGCCATATACGGAATGCACATACTAGGTAATCATGACATTTATAATATGTGTGTTAACTAATGTTTTGTTTCCATTTATAATGAGTTGCAATTTTATGCATTTATATGATGTTTCTTTTTCATTCTATAATAGAATGTGTATACATGCAAAATGCATTTACTTTTACAACGTGTCAGTTCATATCTTAGAATTTATTTAGTTATAACATGTATTAAAGTCTAGAATGTATTAACTTGACCAAAGGCCTTAAGCATTAGGATTTCTCAATGTCTAACTTTTGATGTGAATGTTTTCTCGGATTGAGTGTTTTTCTTCCCTCTCCAGGTGCATTGTTAGATGACCTACTAAATATAAAAAGGCTTTTTGTGTGAAACATGTAAGGAAGCAAGAAGGGAGTCAAGGGTAGAAGAAATTACAGGCAGAAGGGAGGCCTATTGTCCATGTGGAATGAAGGCATAAATTCAAGGTCGTCTTGAAAATGTGGATCAAAAAAGAAAGACTTACGAGCATATTTTTTAAATGTAAATCAAAGAAAAAAGAATGAGGAGTGTGTTTTGCTAAAGAGAATATCATTTGAAGGGATCTTTAATTGGATCCATGACAATAATTTAGGAGGGTCTTTGAAGGTATAACTAGGCAATGTTGTTTGGCTTTTGTACGCACACTTAAGCTGAGACTTCTTTAGGTTAGGAGAGGTTTAGAACTTTGTGGCTTGCATTCTATCCTTTATTCTTGTAGCGTGGCTTCATGCTATGCAATGCTTTGCTTTAGAAACTTCTACTGAAGTGTCCATGCTGACACCTTTCTCTTTATTTTATGGATCTGATTGAACCTGTTTTAGAATGTTTTAGTGTACTTAACAGGGGAATTAGAAATCTTCATGCATCATAGACAGGAGGATGAGTCTTTCCAATCTTCTCATTCAGCTGTGTTTCTTTTACTTTGTACCATTGCTACTGAGGTTCTCATTAGTTATTTACTATTGAGAATACATTTTGTTGTAGGCCTTTGATACTTCTGTATTACTATGCAATGTTTCTGAGACTGCTCAAATTACGTTGGCTTAAAATTTGTAATAAATCTATGTATAACCTGACTTTTCAATTTGGCGTTTTACTGTGTAGCCAAATGGGTTACACTGTCTTTGTCAATCTGAATTGAACCTACCTCCCAAATTGTTCACGCTCCCTAAAAAGATCCGAGTTGGAGGGAACAACAAGGGCGTAAATTCCATCCACTGGAGCAGTAACACTGTAATAATATTAAAGAAGTTTGGATAAAATATCCTGATGTGTACTCCGTAAAGATTGGCACAATGAAAGGGTTTGAGCACACCATTATTTTGAAGCAGAATACAGAACCATGTACACAAAAAGTGCCAGATTTTTCTATATGCAAAATAGAGGATCTCTGAACAAATACTTAGATGAACTGTGTACTTGAATCAATCAATGCATGGGAATGAGTGAGTGCTGTCGTTATTGCTAAACAACACCAGAAAAATGGCGAAATGAGGTTGTGTTGTGTAGTTCCTATAAAAAATATACAAGATCTGTGCGGTTAGACAACATACACTGTGGGACTGGTGTCAGGCGACCTCTGATCACCCCCACCGGGTATGTTGGTCCTTTTGTACCAACTAGCTCAAAGTGCCACTAGAATCTCCTCTTACCAAGGAAAGAACAGTTCTTGGCAACCATCGAACATGACAACTCTGATGACTCAGGACCGTGGAAACAATATACTACCTTTCGCTCAGTCACTCGTGCTTACTTAGTCTGTCTCAGAGAGATACACCAAGTTGGGTGTTTTCAATAATCATTTATTGAACAGTTGTTATTCTGGTGTAGAATAGATGTGCTGCAACAACCGTTAGACAGTATAACATATAAATGATTAACAGTACTATAAAGGTAAAAGGATGGTATAGTTCTACCATCTTGCTACAATCATGAATACATTCAAGTATATAAAAAACACATAATAAAAGATGCGTACCCCTACGATGCCTCCCTAACTAGATGTACCTAAATGTACCTAGCATGGGTGTAGGTGTTAAGCCAAGAATTCCTCTAGGATTTAGTCAACCCTATTACCGGAAGTGAGACTATGGGACCGCATCCTGATCTCGAGCTGGACACCCCGCGGGGGATGTTAGACCACTGCGAGCTGGAGTATCTGCATGCATGAACCTTAGCTTCTCTGGTCAGTGTGTCGGCCGGGAAGTCTTGGTCTCCACTGTCTATCTTAGCAAGATGTGATGTATATATACCCATAGGTCTCCCCATGGGTCCTAACTTGCTTTATTACTGTGTCAGCCTAAGGATAACGTTGGGCATGAACTGTATACATAGATTTTATATAGGAGATGGCAGTCCTGCTATGCTTCCAAGAACCCTCATGCATAATGTATGAGATTTCAAACTAGGAAAAGCCAGCGCTCTGAATGCAGTGTAATATCTAGGTAAAAGGTCAGTCCTTGTAAACTGTGACAAGTGTAACGTAGGCAGAGAATATAGGTGAAGACTAACAAGTTTACCGAGGCCCATATTATAGTCCCTATATGGAATGTAACTCCCACTCCTCTTCCAAATGGACTACATAGCTTAAATTGTATACGTACTACTAGGCATTCTAGATACTTGTACGCAAATATACAAAACATTCGTTTCTTATTGTGTTAAAAACATTTGTTTAAAAACGTTAATAAAAGTAGCATTAAAAAGGGAAACAGCTATTAGAAATTGACAGGTAGGCTACTGCTCCAAAATGTCCATAGGTATAGTCCGAACTACTACAAGCATTTTGAAAGCCATACATCCGTGAAAGAAATGTCAATTTTGATATAAACTTTTTTTCTGTTTTGTTTTCCAAAAGCCGAATTTCTTCCCAGCACATGACATGCCAAATGAGTCAAATTTTTATGTGTCCTGGCTGTCAGACATACTGTCCACAGCTGGTGTTGGGGCAGTCTGTGCGCCATCCAAGGCCTGGGTGTTAGAGGAAGAGCTGGTGTCTGTATCAACAGGCGCTGACACTACCTGTGGTGGCACTAATTATGCCGACATCAACATGGGAATATGCTGGGGAGACTGCAGAACATGGGCCGTTATCTGGTCCAGTAAAGCATCAAAGTCCGGTTGCGCACATGATGGGAGTGTCAGACAGATATCCAACACACATTCTTCTACGCACAACAGGCATCGGAGGACAGGTAATATGCAGTCCATCCAGATTGGTCTAAATGACAAGAGGTGTGCCTAGAAGTTGTACCACGCTATCACGGTATTTTCGCTCCAAGAGTACAATTTCCATCTCCTTGGTGAATGGGACGTCCATTGCATAGCAGAAAATGACAATCAGGATACCTGCTATTGGACACAGGATAAATGGCAGCCCTCCAAACATGCTTCCAAATACAGAGTGTATGAAATTCGGAATAACTCCGAGGACCGTCTGAAAGGTGCTTGCATACAGTAAGTAACCCTGGAACTCACAGTACCGAGATATGCAATGCCCGGAAGCATCCCCAGTAAACTTCAACGTTCAGCATCAAGTAACTCCTATTTGAAAACAGTCTGAATACTGGAGTGATTACAGCAGCTGAGGGACCCTCTAAGTGACAGGACAAGTTTGCTACTGAACCGTTACAAGCACCATGAAGCATTATATCCTGGCATATAGGTGATCCACTTAAGGTATTGTCGCAGTTAGTCAGCTTAGAAGCACTTCTTTTTTCCCACTCCGGCATCGAAATCTGAACGGCCATTTCCAATATTCCTTGATGAATTCCCTACCCATTTTTTCATATCTGCCTACCTGCATTTGTTCTAGGCAATAATGGAATTGAAAGGTTGTGACGTGGAGAGTTATGTGGCCATGGATTAACCATTCTGTGGACGGTGATTCTGCCACTGTGAAGGCTAATCTGTCCAGTTTTTCAATGTGCAGCATTGTATACTTTGCTCCCCTCTGTGCCATTTCTATCTGTTTTTCTGTCACATTGTACAAGGAAAACAGAGATGTGCTGTTTATGAAATGCCATGGCACATAGCCTGCGCACAAAGATTGCAGCGTCCAGCTCAACAACATCATAGAATGCAATTGTGATTGTGTGTTGTAAATTGGACAAATCTTCTTCTAGTATAGCTATAGTAGATGATACAATGTTGCCCAGTGAATATATCCTGGAAGTTAATGTTGTTAACGCATTATCAACCAATGCTATAGCTTTCTCAAGATTGATACGATCTATTTCTCGTAATCTTTCTGAGACCTCCTGTTGTGAAATCTTCCAAATCTCATCGTAGACAGCATAATAGAAACATTTGTGCGTTGGTTTCCTAGGACCTAATAAAAAATCCAGTTTGTCCATATCCCCTGTAAGTAAAGATAAATGTTGTTTCACCTGTGTGATTCTTGAGGTTTTTAGCCAGTCGAGGTATAACTTCCCAACACTGTATGATGTCCCTACCCCTGGGTGTTTGTGTCTGTACATAGAGTGGATCTGGCCTATTGATACTAAATCCTTTAGTTTTACCCAAGAATCTTTCTTGATTGTTATTGGTGTCTACGGGCCAAATCAACTATCCCTTCCAATCGGGGTCTGATCTATTGCTTTGCAGAATGTCATCTACTGTAACCTCTATTTGTGATGTTATGTTATTCTCAGTGTGTGATGGTGCTGGCACCCGAGGTGTATTCAAGTATTTATTCCTGGCTAATCCAAGACAGGTTGCTTGTTGCATTCAAAAACATTATTTTTTAGGAACAAGGGCATGCTCTAAATAGAGCATCTGTTTCCTGGACCTGCCAGTCTCTAGTACCCAGACGTATTTTAAGTCTATTGTGTCTTTCGATAGGTCGAACCCTTGTTCAGACAACTAGGCAATAAAGGAAGCAGAATAGATCTGTTTGGTGTTTCTCAACATATTTTTCTGTGCCAGTGTGGTTGCAACCTTATAATAATATGAAGCTGGGTCTGACGATATAAAACCCTGAAAAATATGGAGATTTTGGTGCAAATGTCTTCAAACTGCTTTTCGGCGGTGTCAAGCAATGTTCCCATTGGTGATAGGTAAAACCATTCCCAGGATTATCAGATTTATGCAGTAAATGATGACCATCATCTAGGTCAGACAACATATTATTTACAGTTTCATAATCCCAATCATCAGAAAATGTACTGGAGGCAATGATATCACTCAATGATATTTTAAATAAATGTGGTATTTTTAAAAGTTCAGTCAGGCCAAATATATCGGTATCAACCTTGTCCCATACTATACCATCAGTTATAGGAACTGCTGTAATGGTCACTGATGCTAGGCCTCTTCTTTCACGATGTGATGATAGGTGCAGTTTCAGGATCACATTCACTTTTTGTGCCGCAGAGCTTTCTCGAAGATAAGCTCTATTAATGAGCATGCTAAAACAGTTACCAGGCCTATCAAGAAAAGATGGAAAAGTATTCCTATAGATACCCAGAGTTCCACCCAAGGTGATACCAGGTAAGTCTTTTTAAGAAAGTTCAGAAAATCTTTCAATCGCTGTAGACACGTTTTTTGGGCTGGCGTCGTTTCTGGTTAGCTTGGATTTAATGAAAAGGTGTCAAAGTCAATAAAATAGCCAGATGCAGTTCGATCAATTTTTGGTAATTCTGCAGGTTTTGTGGAAACAGTAGCTTGATCTTGCAAGGGCATGTTGATGTAGATATCTGTGTTTAGTCGGATTGAAGAATGTCTTTCAGTGGAATCCTCATTTTGAACTTCAGTGTCAAGAGGGTGGAGTTCCATTGCATTGTTGCTTAGACCTTCATTCCGTGCAGGTAACCCTTCAAATGTGATGAGTCTTTCTGTTTGAACTTTTTGTATTGTTGTGAGAGGAGCGTGTCTGTTACTCAGGAGTCCACGCGGCCTACTAGTTAGTATGGACCACATAGTTTGGTTTGATTAGGTCAATTGAGGCAAATCTTTTCTCCTTTTTACCGGCAAGAGGTGGCAGAAGTACTGTTCTTTTCCTTGAACTGCCAGGACAGGTACAGGCTTTCTGTATGATAGCCCAAATTATTTTTTGGCTGCTATTTTCTCTCTGACCAGATCCCCGACTTTGGGGATCCACACCGGACTTGCCTGACACTTTTTACTTCCTCAGTGGAATTCTTTATATTGACATTACTCTGTAGTGCCCTGGTTTCATTCAGGTCTTGTAAAACAGCCAAAAGATTATGGATGCCAAAAGGTTTGTTTTCGGCACTGTGCCTTCACAATCAAGATCAGGTACCCACATTCTCGTCCCAAATAGGACCTCATAAGAAGTGACCCCCCCAGAAAGCGTCTTGGCTGTTTGTTTAATGCCCTTTAGACTCCATTCAGATGTTTTACCCAATTTCCACCCAATCCTAATACTCTAGCTGCTAAAGATTGCTTTAAGTCCCGGTTTTTCCTCTCCACAACTGAATTTTACTCAGGATGGTACGGAGAGGAGTACTGCAATGCTACACCCAGACGTCCCATAGCTTACTTGTAAGCCCTAGAGCTAAACGCGGGGCCATGGTCAGTATGCGTATGTCCCTATAAGGACTCGCAAATCTTTTATAACAGTTCGAGGTTCAGCTGAGCGCTAGGGCCACACCCATAGGAACCTAGAGCAGGAATCCATTGCATCCATGACATACTTGTAAGACCCATCAGATTGTGAGGGGCTGGAGTGTTCCAAATAAACACACACAAGTGATTTATCTGATATTAGTAATGGTGTTTGCACTGGACGTGCTACTGTGGAGCCTTTCATCTGCTGGCAGATGTCGCATTTCAAGACATAGTCCTTAGTCTGCCATCTTAGTCCTGGCCACCAGCAGCATTGTTTCAGTAGAGAAACAGTAGCAGAAACTCCTGCATGTTCAGAACCTATACCCTCATGTGCTGCTAGAATGAATCCTAACCTTCGATCCATATTTGGTATTACTCTATCCCCCACTCCTGGAATTTGAGCAAATGGAACATTGTTTGCATCTAAGTTGTAGGAGTACTTGAGTGGAAATCTTTTTGGTACGGCTGTGTTATTGCATGTGGCAATAATTGCAACCATTATCTAACCGTCTATCCTCATTTTTGAACAAGTGATTGCAGCTACGGAAGCTGTGCGTACAGCCCCCTTCGTGGCTCCGTCAGCCAATGAATTCCCTTCAACTGGAGCGCCATCAAGTTGAAGACTCAGTGTGTGTATCACGTGAGCCCTTGGTAGTTTGTTTTTCAACTCCACTACCTGTCCCCAAAGCACTTTGTGCTTAATTGTGCCACCTTTTGCATCTTTAAACCCGTTCTGTCCCCAGTGGTGTAAATATTCATTATACGACTGTACACAGTAAAAGGAATCACACACGATTAGTGTAGGGAATTATTGATCCGTATTTACCAGTGCCCGTATTAGTGCTTTAAGTTCTGCCAGCTGCCCATGGATTCTCCAAGAGATTGTGTTTTTGTGCTATTTGGATGAAATATTTCATCCTGCATACGTCCTTTACTGATAGCACATGCTGCGCTATATTGCTGTTTACTCCCTATAACCGGTTGAGCAGAACCGAAAGTGTACATAATGTATTCATACTGATCTAGAGTCATTATTTCCTTTGGTAGAGAATATTCTTGCTTGTATTGCAGTACTGCTTGTGTTTTTAGATTTGGGTCATACCTGTATTCTACATCTGTTGCAGTGAAAAAATTAGCCCATCGTATCCATCTTGGATATAAGGCCTTAGCTTTGGGAATGCTTGCCTTTGTCGCAGCCGCCAAGGCTGGAACTGGGGTAATGATTATTATACGTTTCCCTTGTGCCAGGGCTCTTTCTCTAACTACTGCAGTCTGTACTGCTGTTAAAAATAATTATGTGGAGCAGAACGCATCTCAGCATTTGTGTTCAAATATGATTTATATGCTATTGGTACTGTTTCACCTTCATTATATGTTAGATAGGTGTAACCTGATTGACCCGCAACTATTCGGATCACCAGGTTGCCTACATTCTCGTGTGTCTGTAAGTGTTTGGAAGCTGTCATATCAGCTTGTAAGGAATGAAGAGTATCTGTGTGTTCCTGTGTCCATTGTCTAACTGAAAAGTCAGGTTTTATTAAATTGTAGAGAGGTTTAACTCTTTCTGCGTAATCCAAAATGTATGTTCTGCCAAAATTCAAGAGTCCCAAGATTGATTGTAAGTTTTGTAATTATTATGGAGGTTGGAGCTGCACACCCTTCTCTAAAATGTTAGCTGCCAGGCTTTTTCCTTCACTTGAAAGCTCATATCCTAGAAAAAAGGACGTTAAGGTGGGCTATTTTTGATTTTTTAAAGTTGAATTTTTAGCCCTCAGCTGCGAATCCCCACATGTTGGTATTCACTCTGTTCAAATTTTCCTCCAGGTCATCATCTGTTAGATAAATATCATCCACATAGGACAATGCCTCTTCATCCAAATTTTTCAGTAATTCAGGTACTCTGGCTGAAAACAATACCGGATGTTCCTATACCCCTGGGGGAGTTGACAAAATTGCCCCTAAGTCCCTAGTGCTGAGAATGCTTTGAAATATCTGCTCTCAGGCGCTATATTTTGGCTAAAGTATCCATTTGAGATATCTTTTGTTGTTTTTTTTTTTTTTTCTGCACAATCTCATTCATTAAATGCAGCACTGTGTTGAACTGCAAACATCTTAGTGCAAGTGTTTAAATGCCTGTATTCTTTAAGTAAACAATATGAATTGTCTGGTTTTGATGCTGGAAACAAAGGGTTATTTATTTGAGAGGTGCAAGTATCAATCACCCCTTGATATTCAAGTTGATATAGGATCTCCCTGACTTGTTTTTGTAGCTTCTTGCTTTATAGGATACTACCTTTGTGCAGTTGGAGTATTTTTTGTGGAATAATGTGGTGGGTTGAATCTTCATCCCATTCAAAATGTTTTTTGTATAACGCTGGAGCTTGGGCTACTGCCCCCTCCCGCGCATATGTATATTTCAAATATTTTGGAACGTAGTTAGAAAATGCTGGTAAAATTACCGGTTCTCCACTAGGGCAATCCATAATGAATGCTGGCGGCCAATCTTGTTCAGCTAATAAAATGTCATAGCTGAACGTCCCAAAAGAGACCTCTAACTGTCCTGCATATGTCCCCATCCATTTGGAGTGTTATTTGATTAAATCTATGTGGGACACTTACCCTAGTATCAGGTGTTTCCACTGTGATATAATCATTCAAGTCCGCTGTCACCAGAAATTCCATCAGCTTCTGGCAAGCTATTGTTACTTCTGCCGAACAGTCTAGCATCGTCAGAGCCCATTCCACATTCAGTAGTGGAGTCCTCAGAATTCTGGGCATGTCTGATCTTTAGACTTGCAACCTTCTTCATTTTGAACTGTTGTTTTGGTTTGTCTTTCTTTTCTTTTTTAGAAGTATAGTCTTGAGTGTTCTGCTTGTCTCTGGACTTTGCACATTCTTCTTGTCTATCTGACAGTCCTTCCCTCTCTGAGTTTTTAGATGAACCCTGAAAGGAACGAGAGGATTGTGTATCAGTATCCTGAAACCTGTCAGGTTTCCTAATGTTATCCCTATTCCTAAGGTGATATCTCCTTTCGGTGGGCTCATGTGGAGGAGATCTACCTCTGGGTTGAGACCTATTGTCTTTAACATTTAGTTTTTTGTTATTGTCCCACTTCTTTTTAGAAGAAGTAGATGTCTGCTTGAAAGTCTCCTTCTCGGGACTACCCATCAGTTGTTGTTTTAACGATTTTCCACCCAAAATGTCCCTGCTTAACTCTGAATGCGCAGTTTCAATTATTTTGGGTAGTACATGCTCCTGTTGTAAAGCACTGAACTCCTTTAGGCGTTGGCAGATGGCCACTGATTCTGCCTCCCCTTTAACATTTGCTAATATTATGGCTGATACCTGGGCATAGTTACCTAGTTCATCCACATTGTTCTCATTTTACATTTGTCTTAATACGTGTGGTATTACTGCTAATGACGGGAGGAACAATCCTCTATCTGTGGTGGTATCCCCATGGGTAAGCAAATTGTCAGTATTTTATGTTTTTCAAAAGGATTTGTATTTGGGAACACTGCTTCTAGCTGTGTTATTTTCTGAGCTATCCAGAATTGCATTTGTTCATGTTTTGTGGGCATCTTACCCATTACTGCATGTAACATTTGTGGTGTAATTTTAGTCACTGTATTTTGAACTTGAGC
Organism: Lissotriton vulgaris; assembly: GCF_964263255.1. Taxonomy (NCBI): domain Eukaryota; kingdom Metazoa; phylum Chordata; class Amphibia; order Caudata; family Salamandridae; genus Lissotriton; species Lissotriton vulgaris. Next base: position 90,000 of record NW_028251855.1, on the reverse strand, counting down.
TGTGTCTGTTGTTACCATTCTTGGCTGGACTGTAAATGTCTTCATGACGTATTGCGTTATGTTTCTGTAAAGTTTTATTAATTCTTTGTGAGTAAGTCTCCTACTGGCAGTGTTTCGATGTCAGGATGTGGTGTGTAAGCTGCTAATATTGACTGTGTCACTCATTCTCTTCAGAGCAGACTTAGTCTTACTCTTCTTCTTATATGGGATTGTTTTCTCCGCATAACTCTTGTTAGTATGTAACACATATATGTCATGGCCGGTATTGATTGTATTTCTGATATCAGTCTGCTGGCAGTTCGACCGTTGTTGACGCAAAAAAATATGGAGAACAAAGGGGCTAGCTGTAAAAAATAAAATATTGGAAGTAGTTTGCTCTCCGATATTCTTGCAATATGGTACCGCCGTAATGGTTGAGATAGTGGTCCTCTGTCTGTTTCCGATGATCAGTGACGTGGCGGTCGTATCTGCATAGGTAAACTAACAAGCAAAAACATGGCTGTGACCGTATGTGGGACAGGAGTCCTTCGTCTGTCTTTGTTAAAATTCAGGTGATAGCAATCAGGATGCATATCGCTTAGACAACCTATTACATGTTTCCTATAAAAAGCGAACTCTGGAGAACTGTTACCTTCCCGACGGAGACATGTGTGAAACCTCGATGGATGGCACTATGAATACCTTTAGGTAAGGGTCGTGCAGGCACTTTTACGGGCTGTGGGAGGCTTAGCCTTTTTGTGTCATAGCGGTTAAGATATGCTAAAATGATATACTGTACGTTTCCGATACACATCTAGTACGTGGGTTAGGTCTGACATGAGAAATGTAAGGAGTGATTGTTTCAATACTCGTGCCAGTTAGGTGCGCCACTCTGAGTCCGTGAGGTTAGACATGAGATAGTGGAGCAACGGAAAAGAGCGAGTCTCCCATTTGAGTTGTCACTAGCGACGTGAGGTACATTACTGTGGGATCTCCGTTACACTAGTCCCACAAGCAGCATTTTTTAGGCAGTAGGCTATCTCGGTAATTATACCAGCATTTTCCGGGTGACACGTATTCAGGGATTGATTCAAACGTAGCGACATACTACATCTTGTATGAAATAAGCCATACGTTTCTTTTGACAGGGTGTCCTTTTCTGCAAAAAGCTATCCCGACAATAGCATTTGAATCATTCCGTAAAAACTGACGAGCTTTGCTTTTGATGACAGATTTTTACTACCTAGCCCTACAAATACTTCCCAGGTACATGTCTATATTAGTAAATTCAAGCTTACCTGATCATCCTTACCGCCTAAATTAGTGACGTTATGTCCTTTTACCATCTAGGAGAGAGTATACTACGAAAAGGAGTAACAATATTAGAGGGAGAAACTCACACTTGGGGAATCAAGATAAAAAATCGGTGTTCAGTGATATGACATTTGAGGTAATTGAGTTCAAAGGCAATTGGTCAAAATGGGACAATACTGAATGATACAGGAGGCTAATTCTGATTTCTCTCTTCCCAGTGGATATGAAGTGGATGCTGCTCCGATTGGAACTTTGAAGGGTTCTATTTCTTCTCATGTAAGGAATTTGCAAGGTAAAAATTAGCAGAACAGACTATAATTTAAAGATTCCTTTGTTAGTGAAGGGACACACAGCAATCTCTTTTGAAGAAGGTCTGTAATGTGAAACTGTGAAAGGCTGCAGCAACATTTTCAGTGGAGTAAGTACTTGCTGGTACTTGTTCTTAATCAATAGTGTATATATTTGTTAGGTATGCATAGATTAAATAGGACCTACAAGTCTCTGTTTAGAGGTAGGATAGATAATATCATTGCCCCGAGTAAGTGGGGGCAATTAGATAGATATATAATAATCAAAAAAAGGAGAAAAGTTAAAAACAATAGGTGTATCTGTGTGCGCTAAATGCACCCATTTTGGGTATAAGGTGGCACTGGTGTTTCTTTGTTTTTCTGTGTGATTAATTTTTTAATTTTTGGAGTATATCTTGTTCGATCCAACCAATGTCCTAAGTATTAGTTTCCATGGGCATATATATAAAAAATATAATAATTTAATGTGGGTTTTTAATATATATTTTTACAGGAAAAACCACGGTGTAGAGAACCATCTTTGATAATCTGGCGGGTCCTGAAGAAGGTGGCTTTTACTGCTATCTAATACCACCGAAACGCGTCGACCAACTCTATATTAAATCCTACAATTTGTAGTGACCCTGTCTGTGGGCATTAGACAAGAACCAACATAACGTGATAAATTGCAGAGATATTTTGGGGTATGAATGTGTGTGTAGTATGTATGCGTAGTTTGACTGTTGCTTGTTCTCCGCCTGGTTGTATATAGATCATCAAATGAACTTATGAATTGCTTTTCTTGTTACTAAAATGTATAGATAGAGAATAAATTTTGTTTTGTACTTTGTCAATGATAACAATGTTTATAAAGGAATAACAAAGAGAAAAATTATTTAAACAGATAAATAAAAAATAGAATGGAAATAAAAAATATGTAATTTTGTGTTCTGTTATGCCCATGCAATAATTGAAGAGGCAAAACCCTTACAGAAATAGAGAGGTCACGAGGGAGTTGTGTTTATAGTTGTTGTTTCAAATTCCTTTCCCCTCTTCTCCCTGACCTGCAAATTAGTACCTTAGAGGGGGTCCCATTACTTATATAGAGTAAGGTGCCTTTAAACCAGTATAAGTGTTCCTGGTACATGAGCGGAACCTCAATGTCCTCAAACGGACAATATTCCGCTGGTGCATCAGCTTCTGTGTAGGAGTGTAATGTTTTTGTTATTGCATTTGCTGTTGGGAATGTAACCCATGAATGAAATACCTCTGCTCTGTATGATTTGTGTGCCTTAATCACAAAAACTAATAAGCCACCCTTAGGTGTTAGACCATGCGCAAGCAGTTTCAGGGTGACTGCATTTCTAATATTTGCCGCAATCTGTATTGCCTTTGCATCTTCCTCGTCTTCTGAGAGGGGCAGTGCTTACTCCTGTGGGTCTATGTCCTGGTTAGTCATTGTCTTTAGAGCACAAAATTACTTTTAAAGGAAACCAGGATAAGGTGTTTTGCACAATTTTAGGAACACTGTGGCCTTCAAGCTTGATTAACCAACAGTAAATAAATAGGATGTTTGCGTACTCAGCTGTGGCGGAGTTTATCCTACCCACTCCAGACATCTCTTGTGTTTTGTAGATAGGGATTCACAATTGGGTGCCATGTTGTGTAGTTCCTATAGAATATAAACAGGATCTGCGCGGTTAGACAACATACACTGTAGGATTGCTGTCAGAAGACCTCTGATCACCCCCTACGGGTATGTTGGTCCTTTTGTACCAACGAGCTCACAGTGCCGCTTGAATCTCCTCTTACCAAGAAAAGAATAGTTCTTGGCAACCATCGAACATGACAACCCTGATCCCTCAGGACATTGGAAACAACATACTACCTTCCGCTCAGTCTCTTGTGCTTACTGAGTCTGTCCCAGGGAGATGCACCGAATAAAACAAGCTGGGTGTTTTCAATAATCATTTATTGAACAGTTGTTATTCGGTGTAGAATAGATGTGCTGCAACAACTATTAGACAGTAGAAGATATAAGTGATTAACAGTACTATAAAGGTAAAAGGATGATATAGTTACTCCATCTTACTAAAATCATGAATACATTCAAGTATATAAAAAACACATGATAAAAGATGAGGACCCCTACGATGCCTCCCTAACTAGATGTACCTAAGTGTATCTAGCATGGGTGTAGCTGTTAAGCCAAGAATTCCTCTAGGATTTTGTCAACACCATTACCTGAAGTGAGACTATGGCACCCCGTCCTGATCTCGAGCTAGGCACCCCGCAAGGGATGTTAGACCATTGCAAGCTGCAGAATCTATATGCTGGAACGTTAGCTTCTCTGGTCAGTGTGTCGGCCGGGAAGTCTCAGTCTACTCTGTCTATCTTAGCCAGATGTGATGTATATAGGAGATGGCAGTCCTGCTGTGCTTCCAAGAACCCTCATGCATAATGTATGAGATTTCAAACTAGGGAAAACCCGCATTCTGAATGCAGTGTAATAACCAGGTAAAAGGTCAGTCCCTGTAAACTGTGACAAGTGTAATGTAGGGAGAGAATATAGGTGAAGGGTAACGAGTTTACTGAAGCCTATATTATAGTACCTATATGGAATATAACAGTTGCACACAGATTTATGCTCTATTAATGCACATATTGTAGTGGATTGTCACCCTTCACCTAAAATTCATGAGTTTCTGACAAACTTAGCTGGAGCAAAGTTTTTCTGTAATATTTATCTCAGGTCAGCATATCATCAAGTTCCTTTCGTCAATAAGTCTCAGGTTCATACCACATTTATTGCTCAATTTGGTGGGCCCAATTCACAAAGTCAATCTGTGACAAAAGTCTAATTTTATGACTTTTGGTATTCACAGAGGTCATTTACGAGTTGTATCTTTACGTCCGTAGTCGGGCCGGAATCTCCGCACCCGGGCCCTACTCTCCCGGCTCAGGCCGTACTCTCCCGTTCGGGCCATACTCTCTGGCTCCGGCTGGATTAAGTGTGATCAATGGTCCAGAATACAATTTTTAACAAAAAGTAACATTAGGAATGTGTGATAAATGCTAGAGGGGGCCATTAAAATCAGTTTGGGCAGGGAAAAGGGTGTGGCAAGACCCTACATCATATTCCAGAAAAGTTTGCTCATTTACATTATGGTACATGCAAACCACAATTTGCACCCCCATCAGTGTTGACAATAGCGTCAACACTAGTGTTGACAGTACTGTTGACACCACAGTCAACACTGAGGGGAGCCAAAATCATAGACTGCATGTACAATGATACAAAGTAGCAAACTTTTCTGGGATATGATGTAGTGTCTGGCCACACCCTTTTCCCTGCCCACACCGATTTTCATGATCTCCTCTACCATTTATCACACATTCCTAATGTTCCTTTTATTTTAAAAAAGTGTATTCTGGCCCGTTGATTACACTTCATCCAGTGAGTAGGGCCAGAGCCGGAGAGTACGGCCCAAGCCAGAGAGTATGGCCCACATGCAGAGAGTATGGCTCGGGTGTGGAGACTCCGGCCCAACGGCGGACATAAAGATATGACTTGTAAATGACCTCTATGAATACCAAGAGCCATAAAGTTAGACTTTTGTTTCAGATTTCCTTTGTGAATTGGGCCTCAAGTCTTTAAGTATTCTAGATTACCTTTGGTTTAGCATCTGCTACTAGTGTTTTTCAAAAGCTTATGTATTGTCTTTTTAAAGATGGTCCAGGGGTACAAGCCTTTTAGAATGACATATTCATCTTTGCAAAATCGATCAATTAACACAATTGTATTTTGGATAGAGTCTTAAGCATTTTGAGTGAGCATGGTATGACAGCTTCCAAAAACAAGTGTACATTTTTAACCAATTATGCTGAGTAGTTATGACATATTATTGCATCTGATGGGAGAAAACCTATAGATGATCTCAATAAGGCTTTGAAGGAGTTGTCTTGTCTGAAAAACAAGGATGAATTGAGATCATTCATTAGATTATGTGACTATTATTCTAGGCTTGTGGAAAGTCAGTCCACTATTATGGAAGTCTTTACAAACTTATTAGGGAAGAATGAAAACTATGTATGGGAAATTAAGGAACAAGAGGTGTTTTTAAAGATAAAACAAATTCTTACTGAGGCACCAACTAAAAAAACTTACATCAGTGGTCACGAATGTGTTATTACAGCTGATGCTAGTGCTGAAGGGTTGGAAGCTGTTTTGTGCCTGAAAATCGGTGGGGGTTGAGCATACTATTGCTTTTGCTTTCAGAGTGCTATCTAAGGTGGAAAGAAAATATAGCACTATTGAAAGGAGAGTTGAGCTTGTCAATCAATCAATCAATCAATCAATCAATCAATCATAACATTTGAATAGCGCGCTACTCACCCGGAGGGTCTCAAGGCGCTGGGGGAGAGGGGTCCGCTACTGCTCGAAAAGCCAGGTCTTGAGTTGCTTCCTAAAGGAGAGATGGTCCTGGGTTAGCAGGAGGTGGATGGGGAGGGAGTTCCATGTCTTGGCCGCCAGGTAGGAGAAGGATCTTCCTCCGGTGGTGGCTCTGCGGATGCGTGGAACGGCAGCGAGGGCGAGGCTGGTCGATCATAGCTGGCGGGTGGGAGTGTAGAAGGTCAGGCGGTAGTTGAGGTACTTGGGGCCCAGGTCGTGGAGAGCCTTGTGTGCATGGGTGAGGAGTCTGAACATGATCCTCTTGCTGACGGGGAGCCAGTGCAGGTGTCCGGAGATGTGGCTGTGTCGGGGGATGTCTAGGATGAGTCGTGCGGAGGCGTTCTGGATGCGTTGGAGTCTTTTCTGAAGTTTGGCTGCGGTTCCGGCGTAGAGGGTGTTTCCGTAGTCCAGTCGGCTGGTGACGAGTGCCTGGGTGATCGTCTTCCTGGTTTCGGTGGGGATCCACCGGAAGATCTTTCGGAGTATGCGCAGGGTGTTGAAGCACGATGATGAGACGGCGTTGACTTGTCTGGTCATCTAGAGGGAGGCGTCCAGGATGAAGCCCAGGTTACGTGCGTGGTCCGTTGGCTTGGGAGTGGTGCCTAGGGCAGGGGGCCACCAGGAGTCATCCCAGGCGGAGGGCGATGATCCCAGGATGAAGACTTCCGTCTTGTCTGAGTTCAGTTTCAGGCGGCTGTTCTTCATCCACTCGGCGACGTCTTTCATCCCTTCGTGTAGGCTGGTTCTGGCGGTGGCGGGGTCGTTGGTGAGGGAGAGGATCAGCTGGGTGTCGTCGGCGTAGGAGATGATGTTGAGGCTGTGTTGGCGTGCGATGGCTGCGAGGGGGCTCATGTAGACATTGAAGAGGGAGGGGCTGAGTGATGATCCTTGTGGTACGCCGCAGATGACTTTGGTGGCCTCGGATCTGAACGGGGGAGGCAGACTCTCTGGGTTCTTCCGGCGAGGAACGAGAATATCCACTCCAGTGCCTTCTCTTGGATTCCGATGTTGCTGAGGCGCTGCACTAGGGTGCGGTAGCAGACAGTGTTGAACGCTGCAGAGTGATCGAGGAGGATGAGGGCCTCTGTTTCCGCGTTATCGAGCAGGGATCTGATGTCGTTAGTGGCTGCGATGAGGGCGGTCTCGGTGCTGTGGTTGGCTCAGAAACCGGACTGCGAGTAGTCGAGGGATCCGTTTGTCTCGAGGAAGGCGGCAAGCTGTCTGTTGACGGTCTTCTCAATGACTTTGGCAGGAAAAGGGAGGAGCGATATGGGGCGGTAGTTCTTGAGGTTGGTGGGGTCCGCTGATGGTTTCTTCAGGAGGGCGCTGAGCTCGGCGTGCTTCCAGCTCTCCGGGAAGGTGGCGGTGTTGAAGGAGGTGTTGATGATGTCCCGGAGTTGGGGTGCGATGATGGAGTCGGCCTTGTTGAAGACGTGGTGGGGGCAGGGGTCGGTTGGTGATCCGGAGTGGATGGTGTTCATCGTGCGGGTGGTGTCTTCGATGCTGAGTGGGGTCCAGCCGCGGAGGGTGGTGGTGGGGGGCGTTGGTTCGGAGGTTGGGTGCGTGGTCTGTGCACCAAAGCTGTTGTGTATGTCAGCGATCTTGCTGTGAAAGAACGAGGCGAGTGAGTCGCAGAGGTCTTGCGAGGGAGTGATGTTGTTTCCGGCGCTGGGGTTGGAGAGCTCTTTGACGATGCTGAAGAGTTCCTTGCTGTTGTGGGCATTGTTGTCCAGTCGTTCTTTGAATGCTGTCTTCTTGGTGGTGCGGATCAGCTGGTGGTGTTTGCGGGTGGCGTGCTTGAAGGCAGTCATGTTGTCTGTGGTCTGGTCGTTGCGCCAGGCTTTCTCGATGGTGCAGCAGTTCTGCTTGGAGTTCTTACGTTCATCGGTGAACCAGGAGGCTTTCTTGCTTTCGGGTCTGCTGGGAGGGGTCTTCAGTGGTGCGAGGTCGTCTGCGCAGATGTTGATCCACTGTGTGAGGTTGCTGGCTGCTTCGTTGGGGTCCGTTGAGCTGGCGGGAGGGTTCTGGCTGAGGGAGGTGGTGAGCTGGTCAGCGGTGATCTTGCTCCAGCTCCTGCGATGAACCTGCTGCGGGTGGTGGTGGGTCATGGTTCTTCTGAAGCTGAAGTGGACGCAGCTGTGGTCCATCCAGTGAAGTCCGGTGGAGTGGCTGAAAGAGATGTATTTGCTGGAGGAGAAGATTGGGTCAAGCGTGTGGCCGGCGTAGTGGGTGGGGTTGTTCACCAGTTGCTTGAGTCCGAGGTTGGTGAGGTTGTCCAGCAGGGTGGTGGTGTTGCTGTCCTTGTTGTTCTCCAGGTGGAAGTTGAGGTCCCCTAGGAGGATGTAGTCAGCGGAGGGGAGGTCGTGCGGGCTGATGAAGTCTGCGATGTCTTCGCTAAATTGTGTGCGTGGTCCTGGGGTTCTGTAGATGAGGGTGCCTCAGAGTGTTGCCTTGGGGTCGGTGTGTATCTGGAAGTGGAGGTGTTTGGCGGCGGTGAGGGTGTCGTCGGAGTTAGTCGTGATGCGGATGGTGTTCTTGTGTATGATGGCTTTGCACCCTCCAGTCTGGTTGATGTGGTCCCTCCGGGTGATCTTGTATCCGTCCGGGATGGCGATGGCGATGGCAATGTCGGGCGCTGAGGAGGCGTTCCTTCCAGGTTTCCGTGAGTAAGGCGACGTCTGGTGATGTTGTGTCGAGCAGGTTCCAGAGTTCCACGGCGTGTCTGTGGACGGAGCGGGTGTTGAGAAGGATGCACTTGAGGTGGTTGCTGCTGGTGCTCGGCTTAGCGGGTGGGGTGCAGGTCCGGAGGCATGTAAATCGGCAGGCTTGGCAGGTGAAGGGTCCGTGGGTGCGTTTCGGGGTGGCTCGGTAGCAGGCGGGGTTCCGGTCGGCATTGAGTGCGTTCAGGGTGGCGGAGTCGTAGGTCCGCCGGGTGGGTTGGCATCGGCGGGGGCCAGGGGGTCTGGTGCTGGGCGCGGTCCAGGCGCGGACGAGCGCAGACGGGCTTGCCTTTGGCGCACCTTCGGCGCACAATCAGCGCGCCCGCTGCGCGTGACCGCTGCGCGTTCGCTGGGCGTCCTCCATATGAGGGGCTCAGGGAGGGAGGAGTAGCTGGGAGGCGGGAGCGGGGTTGCGAATGGGAGTGGAGGGAGGGCGGGGCCGCAGGGAGCAGCGGCGGGAATCAGAGGGCGAGGCGGGATGCGGGGGGGCACAGCGGCAAAAGGGGGAGGGAGGGGGTCACAATAAAGGATACAGAAGGCAAAAAGGGGAGAAACAAGACACAGTATACAGAGAGCGAAGGGAAAACCAAACACAGTAAACAGAAGGCAAAGGAGACCTAAGGGGAAAAACGACAAAACTGCACAAGGTTACCACGGAGAAAAAAACGAAGGCAAAACGAAGGAACTGCAGTCAGAGCGTAGCAGCAGCTCACAGCACGGGGAGGACCACGCGGTGGCTAGGGGGCGACCTACCTGGTCTTGTGTGTGGTCTAAATAAAAATTTAAGACTTATGTATGGGGTACCCATTTTATTTTCTGCACAGATCACAAAACTTTGTTGTACTTGTTGGAAGATAAAGGGTTATCTTTACCATCTTCAAGGTTGATACACATATTATCAAAATCATAGGAATATCATGTTGGCGTTTATCAAGGCTACCGCTATGTGAGGGTGGTATTTTGCAGGACAAAGAGATTTTTGGATCTGAGTGTGTGGTAATGGCTGTTGATGTTGTCGAAAATGGTCAAGGTACTATTAATGAAGAAGAATGGAATTCTGCTTGTGCTAAAGACACTGGCATGTTGATGTTTATGGGTTATATGCAGAATGGATTGTCTCTGCATAAGCATCTCAGTGGCGAGTTACTTTGTTTTTTGTCATGTTTCCTCCCAACTTTATGTCGACCCAGGAATTTTTTCGAGGGCTGGAAAATGTGTTGCACCTGTGGAGTTAAGATCTAAGATTATTGGTCTTGCTCATCAAGGTAGCCTGGGATCCACAACTAGCAAGACAATATCGAAGCATTCCTTTTGGTGGCTGTATATGGATAGAGGTGTGGATTATTTTTTCAACAAATGTGAGGAGTGAAGTAAAGTTGCTTTAGATTTTACTGGGCCCATCGCAGCATTACTAGAAGAATCTACATACTTCTTTGTACTGGTGCATTACTTTTCCAAATGGGTTCATTATGATTTTGTCAGTTGTTAGAACTGGGGGTCTCTAGTTGGCAATGGTATGCACCTTTGACCAAATAGGGACACTTGCTTTTGAGTCAGAGAAAGGGGATTACACTCCTGGATAACCCCTGCTAACCCCCTTGGTAGCTTGGAACGAGCAGACACGCTTATCTCAGAGGCAGTGTGTTAAGCATTTGTGAACACATACAGTAATACAGTGAACACACTACAGATGGACACAACACAGGTTTTGTAAAAAAAAGTATTCTTTATATAGGCTTAACACATGACCACAAATGAGAAAAATACACAATACTGTACTCAAAATAGACTTAAATATGGTAGAAATAACTTAGTTCAAGTTGATGACAAATGCAACATGTTTCTCACAAAAGTACCTGGCAATAAGGAACTTAACTGTTCTTGAATATTTTCAGAAAACGGTCATGATCAATCATTTGTCTGACGATTCTTTATTGCTTCCAGTTTTGCATAACAACTTAAGTGGTACTGCTGCACAAATGAGGAATGCAACACTGATTTGGTGCCCAATCTTCTGTTTTTAACGAAAACTGAATTGTTGAAGATGGGGAACATGTCACTACCAGGTGTGGTCGTGTGACTTAACCCCTTCGATGCTGATGACGAGCTCAGCTCGTCATCAGCCATGGTGGTCGTGTGCGGATGACGAGCTGAGCTCGTCATCTAACGCGGCTTTTCGAAAAAAGCCGCGTAGCGCAAAAATAACCGCCGCAGCGATGCGGTTAAGAACCTGGGGGCATATTAGCAATAGACGGCGATAAATATTGCAAAGCGTGCTTTGCACTTTTTTATTTATCGCCATACATCACTGGAATGTATCACCCGGTTATCGCGTTATTAACAAGGCGCATCACTGAGGCGATAAAATTCCAGCGAATTTCCATGGAACAACACTGGTTTTCCAGCGATGTTCCATGGAAAACTGCGATATCCTTGATGATAGGGCCTGAGGTCTTAACACACAATCCACCCCCCATGTCAGGTATGCCTTAGTCTGGAATTTAACAGACATTGAATTCCAGCGTTAAGGCCCAGTTAGAGCGAAAAAAATCAGCGCTAAAGTGGACGGGGCTTTGTTGTAAATACAGCGAAGCACCGTTAGCGATATTTTAGAATCTAGTTGTAAGGGGCACGTCTGCTGGCATCTCATTAGCAATGCGAGGCGATAGGAAACCGGGCGCTAAGGCAAGGAAACACGAGCTATCGCCGCTTTTCGCCCCAAAACAGACGCTAAAGCGGCGATAATGTTATCGCCAGCCCTTGATAATATGCCCCCAAGTTATCTACAAGAGTTTTGCATGTAGCACCTGTTGCTTATTATTATTGCTGTGTATATTTTTCATGTATTGTTTAGTGATGTAATACCATTATTTTTACATTGTTTTGTTTTGTTTGTTTGAAGGAGGGTAGTGTTGTATGATTGTATATAGGTTGGGGTCTTCGTTGTAACATGGTTGATGTTATTGCCTCTACATCCTGTGTAACTTACTAGTTATGGAATGTTACCGTAGCACATCTTCCAACATCCCTTTAATGTTCGATATTCTTGGGAGAAGGAACAGGAGACGAATGGTGGTTGAACAAGGAGGAGCAGCCCTGAGGGGTTGCTGGATAACGGGCTCGTTTGTAGCATCATGGTATTTATTATACTGAAGCACCTTATCCATTTATGTGTCAAAGCCTTAACTGCCTCTCCCTACCATAATCACTTATAACAAGATGTATCACTTATTCGTGTATGCACTGGTGAGTGACAAAAGGGATTTCTCCTCAAACCTTTCGGGAACCCTACTTGCTCTGAAACACTAGAGTGCCGTTATGGGGTGACTGGAATAATGTGCTTTATCCTATTCCGAACAGAGCTAACAAACCAGACGGAAAGATAGTGTGGGCCTCATTTATGAAAAGTGACGCATCACTGCGTGAAAACAGCGATGCGTCACTTTTCATTGCGCCCTCCTTGCGACACCAATGATGGTCATATTTACAGTATGACACATCATGTCGCAAGGAGTTACAGATACGTCAGTATTTCTGACGTATCTGTAGGCGCAAAAGTGACTCATTGCTGGAGTGTGTCACAAAAGTGACGCAACTCCAGCAATGAGTCCATTCATATGGGGCAAGCCCCATGTGAAAGGGCCTGCGTCAGTCTTACGCCTGCTGTGAGGCAGGCGTAAGATTTTGACGCATTTGAGTCCTAGAAGTGGTGCAGTAAAACCTCATAAATTTCACTGCGTCACTTCCATGACCCTTTCTTGCATCAATACGCCCCCCTTGCATACATTATACCTGGCGCAGGTATAATGTGGCACAGGGGTTTACAAACTGACGCATCTACCTAGATGCGTCACTTTGTAAATATGGCGCAACAAGGTGCATTTTTTACGCCACTGGTGCGTCACAAAAAATGACCCACCGGCAGCGTAAAAGTGACGCACAGCCTCATAAATGAGGCCCAGTGTGTATTTATTCAAGCAAGTCTACACGTTCCCCTCATGCGTCCATGGCACAGTGTTGAATGCTCACGAGGCGAGACCCTGTTGAGAAACCATGAATGATTTATTAAACAGAAGAGGTGGGAAAGTGTTAAAACCCCACAAAGAAAAAAGTTACAGCCAATATGAACACGTAGTTTACCTCCAAAGTAGAATGCGAATCTGCATCTGACAAAAACACTATTAGAAAGGAATAAAGGTGGGCAGGGTTGTAGCAGCCCAGCTGAAACAAATACATTCTCCGGCTGCCATATCTATGATACAAGGAGAGCAACAACAATTACCAATCAGAATTTTTTTTTTTTTTTGCTAACCGCTATTGCGCTGCACATAGATGCCACAAGCTAGGAGGAACAGTTATTATCAAAGCGTCATATACCAAAACTTTCATGAGAACGTCGCATGCTTTTAGATGGAGACATAACAGAGGATGGAATTGGAAATAATATGTCTATGGGGAAGCGCATGGTGAAGATGAGTTCCATATAGAATTTTGATAAATTAATATATCTTAAATGATTCTGTCTTTCAACAATATGTAGAAGGAAGCAGAGATTCAAAGTAGCTCGTACACTGGGTTGATTAAAACATGTATTTCTTTGATCAAAAACATAGAGGGGCCCTCTGCACCGAGCCAATTAAAGACCCATGTTTTTACTTAAAATAGATTTGGGAATTTTGACTAAAGGGCTAGCAAACATGTTCAGAATTGTGATCCCACTACTCATCCATCGCTCACATGCATCTATAATGAGTTACGTTAAAGCTGATCTGAATGTAAAATTGGCCATATCATTAAATGTTGGAAAATATTTTGACTGTACGGACGAGGGATATGTATATTAGAAAAATGGGTTGGGGCGCTAAGGTATTGGAAAATTATAGTGGCTATACAATGAATCCACTGCTGACTATTTTTCTTACATAGCTTTCCAGTACTGAAAGGCACTAAACATGGCTCCATCTGTCATACTTCCTATTTCTCCTTACCTTTAAACCTCTGTCAGCTCTGTCACCAGAATTCATGACGAAAAAAACTAATCACAGTATCCAAACGTGAGATCTCCATTCCATCACTGTTGTCAGAGATATCTTCAGTATTGACATTTTCATGTTATGGGATCAATTGGTTCAACTTTGAAACACTAACAATGATGAAAACCAATATTAGATGCTCACTGGAAGATGTTCCTTTTCAGTGAGTGTTCAGTTTCTTGAAATACTTAGAAATATTGGTCAACAGAAGATTAGAATATGATCAGAGACAATGTGATCCCATTACTCAAATAAATAAAAGTAGTTTCTAATTATTATTATTATCATTATTAGGCAAGGTGCAGTCTATTAGAATGACAATTTCTACTCAATTCAACTACGGAGAATGCCACGTGGGTCTATTGGGCAAATACATGAGAATATCAAAGACTGTGGTGGACACAAGCCCCACATGAAAGCCTTCAATTTGCATGCTATTATCATGACTGGTGGTGTTAGATTTCCCCATATAGAATCCCTCTGGGTACCCACCAGCTGGAACATGTGATTTTCCTCATTCCAAATGGAGAACAAAAATCCTCACTGGGATTCTATCGAAAATGCACACATTGAACTGCAATAGTGGCTTGATCTCCTGTACCAGAAGGAATTATCTGTGATGGAAAAATAAAATGTTGCCCTCCATGACATGTGCATGGTGTTCAGCATGTGTGGAAAAATCCGCTGAGGAACCTCAATGTAGTGAATCAGTGCAAAGAAATCACCTGGAAAACATTGAAAGACAACGAAATAATGAAGAATGATGATTTACTTCTTAATCACAGTTTCAGAATTGAATCTGGCAGCATCCGATTTTACAAGGTGCAATATTATTATACCTGCAAATGGGCCGCTCTCAATCGGGGCCCCAGAAGGTGCACTCATTCGTATATCATATGCATGCTCATTCACTACTTGTATCGCCGTTAACGTTATTGACTCTGTATTGGTTTTATAAGTGATACCCACAGCGAGTCTGTACCCTTAAAAAACGGGTATTTGTTAATGTCCTGGAGTTTACTGTACAATATTTACTGTTTTTCATAATATCTCATCATAAGACAGTTAATTAAAACGATAAAACTGCCCTTGATTTTCCTGTGCATGTCAACATCATTTCCTGTATAAGCTATTGAGGCCCAAGTCTAATACTAGGCCGTGCTGTTGATCCGGCAACATGTGCTTCGAGAACACTACCCACTGTGAGATGCATTTTTGTTTGGTAACACTATGCATACACCCCACTGCCTCAAATTATTATTCTACAAGGACTGCCATGGTCTTGCTTATAATTATTTATATTTTGGCCTGAAACCTAGTCAACCAAAGCCACACATTTAATTTTCCTCGTATTTCTTGTTCTGTGTCATTACCAGAGAATCCTCGGAAGACGTAATAGAAATATAATGAATGTTTTCCCATATGGAACAGTGTGGTGAATCACAGGAACCTGCCATCTGGGATTCTTTTCTTCATCAGTAAAACTCTTTTCCCTACTATGTGAGTATTTTACAAGCTTCAGGATTCAGAAAACTCAACACCTTTACAGTCACACCTTTGTTTTCCTTTTATTTATTTCTGGATATCTAAATCAAGAAATGTACCAGTAACTTTAGTCGTAAAACATTTGCACCTGTAAGAGGCCAAATCAAAAGGCCCCACCACAAAAACAATAGAGTTAAAGTATTAGTTATCAGGGAGCCTCAGTTCACAATTATAAAGGAAGATCCCTGGTCAATGAAAAAGACAATTAAGTACATCTCTCCAGAGACAGGCAAATTGGATAATCTCATCTGAGCCATATCAAAGTCTGCTTTAATAAAGAAGTACTTGAGGGGCGTGACCTTGTGGAAGCCCCTTGAAACACCACACGAACACGTTAAGTGATTACTTTCTCTTTATTCTCCGGAGCGCCGGGAACAGCTTGTGCACCTTCCCGCGGTCGGCGCCAACAACCTAAAATGGCCGCCTTCCGCTTCCGGTCCCGCCCTTCCGTTTCCTGTCTAGGTGATGCTAGACCGTCACCACATATCTCCCCCCTTTTATGCAATGACACAACATAAATTCTAGTCCTTACTTGTAGTCCATATCAAAGTCCTTGTACTTTACGGGCATCTTTACTATCCTTCCCGCTCTCGTCTTCTTTGTTCCGTCTCCTACCTTGCCACTCTGCATCTCTCTGTCAGCTCTTCCACTCACTTCCTCCGTAGCGCTCTTCATCTCCTCCTTGTCCGTTTCTTCCTTGCTCCCGCCTTCCATTCCTTCCTCGGCTCTGTCTTCTCCATTACTTTCCATACTACTCTCTCCTACTTGCTCTATACTCTCTTCTACATTTCTCTGGTTCCTTCCGTTACTTCCTCCTACTCCTTCTTCTACATTCTCGGTGCCTTCCTCAATATCTAGTCCCCACTTCAGGATCTTGCTGCATTTCGCCATTCTGTCCTGTGACCACACTTTACCGTCACTGAGTAAGGCAGACCGGGCATATGGCTCTATTACTCGTAGGGGAGGTGAGAACTTGCTCTTCCCCTTCCTTTTTAAGATGGCTGATTTCACTCTGACCCAGTTGCCTTTCTCCAACTCCACTCCTTGCACATTATGTCTCTTGTTGAAATGTTCCGTGTACACATCCTGTGCTCTCTCTAGGTTTCTCCTGACTACCGCCGGTGACCATTTACTTTGGACCACCATTTTTCTCCATGCCATGTTGTCCTTCGTGAAGGCATCCCTTCCTCTCAATACCTTGAAGGGACTGTACCCCGTGCTGCCAGGGGTTATGCGGTAGGCCCATAGCATCTTCAACAATTCTTTCTCCCAGTCCAGTCCATCATCAATAGCTGCTCGGATGGTTCCCATTATCACTCGATTGAAGCGTTCAACTTGACCGTTGCCCGCTGGATGATAGATGGGGGTGTGATTTACCACAATGCCATTCCTGGACGTGAACTCTTCCCATTTCGCCGACACAAACTGCGGTCCATTGTCGCAAGTGATGACTTTAGGGATTCCTTCCCTGATGAAAACGTTGCGTAGAAAATCTACTACCGCGTCTGTGTCCACTTTCTCCTTTATAACCACCTCAGGCCACTTCGAATACCTGTCAACCATGACGATGGCGTACTTCTGCACTCCATCCTTGTTGAGGACGGGTCCCATGATATCAACTGACACCATTTCCCATGGTCCTTCCGGTACTGGGAACTTTCCCAAAGCTGGTCTCATCACGCTCTGGGATTTGTCGGCCTTGGCACACGACTCACATGCCCTCACATGCCTTTCCACTTGGGCATCAATGGCCGGCCACTAGTACGCCTGTCTGGCCAGGGCTTTGGTTTTGGTGATTCCCTGGTGCCCTTCATGTAGGAGTGTCATTAAGTGTTCAATTATTCCTTGCAGTGGAACCACTTTGTCGCCTCTTAGAAGAAACACTGGATTCTCAGCCAGAGACAGCTCATCTCTTACTTCCCAGTACCGTTTTATTGCCTCCTTTAAGTGCCTCTTTTCTGGCCATCCGTGGGTTACATATCCCTTGATCACTTCCATGTCTTCATCTGCCTTGTATGCCTCTTCCCAGTCATGTGCGCTAATCACCCTTTCCATGTCCTGAATGGTGGCCACTATGTATCCTTCCCACTTAGGGCGCACTTGCTCGTTCGCTTCCTCCATGGCTGCCGCTCGACTTAAGAAATTGGCTACTTTGTTCTGTGGTCCTGGTATATGTTCAACTTCATACACAAAGAACTAGCAGACGCAATGTCATTTTGGCAATCCTCGGGGTGGCGTGCGCATGCCCGCTGGACGTCAGCACCTTGACCAAAGGTTTGTGATCTGTTCTCACTAAGAATTTTGCACCCCATAGATACTGCCTAAATCTCTCCATCGCCCATACGACAGCCAGCATCTCTTTCTCAATGACGCTAAACTTCTCTTCGTTAGGCGCCAGAGACCTTGAGGCAAAGCAAACTGTGGATATCTCCCCACTCTCCGACTGCTGCATTAGCACCGCTCCCAGGCCACGGTCACTAGCATCAGTTGTCAGTATCGATTCTGCATCCGGATCAAATCCCTTGAGGGGGATTGCTTCACTCATCTCTTGTTTCAGAGTCTCGAAGTCCTTCTGTTCCTCCTGGTTCCACTGGAATCCATTCCTTTCCTTCAAAAGTTGCCGTAAATGATGAGTTTTTGTGGCAAAGTGGGGAATGAATTTGCTGTAGAATTCAGCCATTCCCAGGAATGACCTGACATCTTCCTTCTTGCCCGGGGCCGGTGCTCCCAGGATGGCCTGCATGTTGGACCTTTTAGGTTCAATCCCCCTCCCGCTCACTTCGTGTCCTAGATATGTGACAGATTGCACCACGAACTTGCATTTAGACCACTCCGCCGTCAATCCGTTATCTTGTAGAGTGCTTAGTACCATGTGCAGCTTCTCATCGTGTTCCATTTTAGTTTCTCCCATGACCAGGATGTGGTCCTGGAAGAACTGGACCCCCTTTTCCTTCCGAAATAGCCTGTGCATAAGTTTTTGGAATACTGCAGCCGCTGAGGCTAGGCCAAACGGCATCCTTACAAACTCGTAACAGCCAAAGGGAGTGATGAACGACGTGAGGTGACTGCATGACGGTTGCAACTTGACTTGGTGGTAGGCGGATGACAAGTCTATTGTGGACAACCACTGTTTGCCTTTGGTCTTTTCCAACATCTCGCTGATGCAGGGTAATGGAAACTTATCGACCAGGATATTTTTGTTGAGTTCTCTGAGGTCGACACATAGCCTCACCCTCCCGTTCGATTTCTGTGCTACAACCAAAGGCGAAAGCCATTCTGCACTCTCGATGGCTCTTATGACCCCTTCTTTTTCCAGTCGGTCAAGTTCTGCTTGTACTGCTTCTCTGCACCGGAACGGGATGTTCCTCACTTTGTGGACGACAGGGACCGCTCCTTTCTTCAGCTTTATGAGATGTCTGTACTTGATCAGTTCTCCTATTTGCCCGTTGAAGACCTTGGGGTATGCCTTATACCAGGACCCTCCTTTGTCTTCTCCTTCCATGTCCATTAGTAGGATCTTCTCTACTCCGCCTGGGTTCAACAGTATGCCTAGTGCTCCTTGGTCCTTCCAGCTGAGCACTGATGGCCCCTTCTCGGCAATGTATAATTTGCAGTTTGCCTGACATGTACGTTACTGGCCTCAAGTCCATTGGGTGCAATTCTTCTTCTTTGTGCCCCAAACTTCTCTTCCCAAACCTTCCTCTGGATTATGGAGATGGGTGCTCCGCTATCTGCAATCATTTCCATCGACACCCCTCCAATGCGCATTGTCAGCTTAGGTTTGTCCGTCTCTTCACCTTCCATCTCTAGTACTTGCACATCGATGTAGAGGATCTCCTCCAGGTCCTCTTCTTCTTCCTGGCCCTCTATTTCTCCTTGTTGTTCTTGGTCCAAGTATTTGATCGTGGCTCCTCTGGGTTTTCGGCGGCACACCTTCTCGTAGTGTCCAAACACGCTGCAGAATGAGCATTTAGCTCTGAATGCGGGACACGCTTTGTCATTTCCCAAATGTGACGTGCTTCCACATCTATAGCAACTCGGCCGTCCGCCCCTGTTTGACCTCTGGTCAGCATGGCTGTTTTGGGGTGTCCGTTTCCCGTCTTGGCCCCTTGGCGGATCTCTTGGCCTCGATCTCTCGTTCCTCCCAGGTGTTGTTATCTTACAGACGGTTTGTGTTCCTCCTGTCTCTTTCCGGGCCGCTTGTGCGCATCTCTTAGACATCTCTGCCTTTTTCACCATGGCCCATACTTCCTTCAGGGGGGTGTCTCCATTGGCCCACAATTTCTCCTGAATATGAGTGCTGGACGTGTGCATAATGATCTGGTCCCTTATGAGGTCATCATGCAATGTGCCGAACTTGCACGTCAGAGCCAATTTTTGTAGTGCTTCCACATATTCGTCCACCGACTCTCCACCTTTTTGCTTCCTCTGGAAGAAGTTGTGTCTGTCTATTGCCACACAAACTACTGGTCTGTAGTGAGCGTCTAGGTCTGCGATGGCATGACCGAACACGTCCGTGTCAGCTGCATCTCTTGTGCCCTTGACAATGGTATTGTACACCCTGATCCCCTCTGGGCCCAAATTGTGTAACAATATCTTCTTCCTCCTCGCACTCGAGAACGGCACCTCGCCTTGTTCCTCCAGGGCATCCAAATAGTTGAGAAAGTACCGTTTCCAGTCCTCCCACTGCATTTCTGGCTCTCCGCTTTTTGCGAGAAATGGCACCATTTGGGCGAGGGAGGTGGACTGAGTCGCCATCTTGTTACCACCCCCGGTACCTGCTTGCTCTGGTATGCGCTTGCCAGGTGGGCTCCCTGGTGGCTGATGTGCGTCAGCGTCCTTGTCGCTGTGCTCACTGTCTGTAGCACCACTCTTTATCTTGCCTTTGCCAGATGTTGGCGTGTGTTGGCTGCCCTTATGGTCTGCTTCACTTGCTCTTGACCCTTCCCCGCGTGGTTGCCGCGCCGCCAGCTTGCTGAGCTAGGCCTCTGGTCAGAGGTGGGGTTCGCTGCGCTGCGGTGGGGCTCCCTTGTGAACCCTTGCTTGCACTCTGCGTGTGCCGCAGCCCCTTTTCCACACCACGCTGCTTTCAGCGATCTTTCCCTGTGGCATGCCTCTGCCTCTGTGTATGTCCGCTGGCCTGCTATGCTGACTGGGCTCCAGGTAAGGGCTGCCTGGTGTCCTCTGTCACGCTCCAGTATGTGTTTTAGCCGCCCGTTTTCTCCGTTTTTTTTGTGTGTGTTTATTTCGGTGGCTGGGGCGGGGTTTGCATCCTCATCCTCGTCGCCATTTGTGGAAGCCCCTTGAAACACCACACGAACACGTTAATTGATTACTTTATCTTTATTCTCCGGAGCGCCGGGAACAGCTTGTGCACCTTCCCGCGGTCGGCGCCAACAACCTAAAATGGCCACCTTCCGCTTCCGGTCCCGCCCTTCCGTTTCCTGTCTAGGTGATGCTAGACCGTCACCACAGGCCTGAAGCGTAAAGATGGGGGTCGCACTCTAAGAGAGCTTCAGACCCCTCCGTCATCTGCTTCTCATCCCAATGACTACGGCTGCCATCCATACCCTCTACTTGCACACAGAGAACCCCTGTGAGTCTGGACTGATGATCCCCGGCGCCTGGCACTGGATTGGGCTCTTGATCCACTAAGGCCTTTGGGCTGCACCATGGCGGCCTCCACCGCGATCTGCTGCTCACTTCGGCACCCCTCACCGGGAAGTGCCGGTCGGCAGTGCAGCTCCTGCTCAGCGGGGGACCCTGTGCGGTAGGTCGCCTGGCTTGAGGGAGCTGCCCTGGACGACCACCAGACTGTGCGGCGCCCTGACTCTTCCGGGTCTCGGTTACACAAGATGGCGGCTTCCAGCACCCGTGGCCTGTGACCCCGACGGGCCTTGCATTCGATGGAGAGACTGCCATCTCAGGGCTCTGCATATTCTGACCTGGCCCATGGGGGATCGGCTTGGGTTCGGGCGGTGGCATGCTGGGGAGCCGCATTCCGGAGCGGAGACACACATCTCCTGAAGCCAGACCATCGAGCCGATACCAGCAGCTGAGGCCCCCTGGTGTCCGGAGGGCAGAATAACCTGGTGAGTGGGCACGGGACTGGGGATCGGCTGTCACAACGGGCAGCAGTGCGGGAGGTCATTGCCCAGGCTTCTCCCTCTCCTTCCTGGTGCTGTGGTGTGCATGGGCCCATCCTGACTGTCGTGAACGGGGTGACCCACTGTGCCTGGGGCCTGGCCTGTCCAGGGGAGCAAGACTCACCCGGGGGGGGCAGTGAGGGGCCGATTGGCTACGCAGTTCGGGCAGCAGGCACCTCGGGTGAGACTCACCGGCCCTCTTCAACCACCAGCCTGTGCTTCCCTGGCCCCTGAACTAGGTATTCCTGGGGCCTGGTAGACTGGATGCCCAGGCGGCTGTACAGCTGGGATGGAGTGTGGACCTCCGGGCGCCTGCCTGGTGTAGTTGCCCCTGGCTTTCCATCCCCCGCTCCTCTGGATATCTAAGACTGGCGGGTACCGGGCCCTGGGCGGGCCTGCTTGTATCGGCTGTGCAGGGGAGAGGCCTGGTTTTCACGACCCTGCCCTGGACCTCGTGGAGGTTGGGCAATCGCTTTTCCCTCTTTCGGCCACTATTTCGGCGGTGGTGTGCAGAGCAGCCAGTGCCCTCCTCCGTTTCCTTGAGCTGCTCTCTCCTGGGCACATTCCTCGGGCTGACTGGCACATCCCTCCAGGGGTGCCCTTTCGGCGGAGGGGGACCCTCTGCGCCCTGTAATATCCGGCTGGTGAAGTGGAGGTGGTGGGTCGTCAAGATACATCAGCAGCGGTGTCCAGTGCCGCTCGAGCCGAGGGCGGAATCAGCTGCATTGGTCGAGCAGTGTGGGGTCCCGGAAGCGGGACCCCCCTCCACCCCAAATCCTCCTAAAGGTTTTCCCCCCAGTCGTGCTGGCCTCCGCACTTTTACCTTCAGGTAGGCCTCGCAGTACCTCCTCCCAGTGCCTGAAGTTAGCGAGGTGGGCGCCTGCTATTACTGCCCATGGCTCCAATCTTTGGCTCCCATACTGGGGGGCGTAGCCGGGGACTGGCGTTACCTAAAACCAACCCCCCTCCATCCCCCATTCAGCGACCTTCAACCCTGCTTTGTGGCTCTCGACCCTGGTGAATTCACGCATTATCTTTTGGGGCGTTTGACCATCCTTGGGCCCATCCTTTGGGGACTTGGGTCCCTTGCTAGGGTGAGCCCTGGCATCGACCATCGGGAGAGACCGAGCCTCCAAATCCGCGATCGCCCCTACGCAAACGAAGATGGACCAGTTCACAACCTCTGAGCATGATCCCCCTGGCCAAGCTGATGGGGCCCCCACTTCCGGGCAAAGACTTAGCAACCATCCTACAAGTGATTAGTGCCTCGCAAATTCGGTGGAGGGGAATATTGGGGAAGTTAAAGTGGATGTGTCCCTTCTTTGGCAAGACCTCTGCAATGCCACGGCCTGAATAGCGGAGGTTGAATCTCGCCTCTCTACAGCGGAGGATGATATCCATCAATTGAAAGAACAGGTGGCCGATCTGCGATCACACACCAAGGAGCTCCATCGGTGCACCGTAACAACCTCTGCCTCGTGGGGTTCCCCGAAGGCATTGAGATGAACCAGGTATCCACCTTCATTGAAGCCTGGTTCACATCATGGATGCCCAATGATGCACTCTCTGCGTGGTTCGTAGTAGAGAGAGCGCATCGGTCCCTTGCACCAAAACCACCATCCGGGGTCCCACCTCGTCCCATCATACTAAAAATCCTTAACTTCAAGGACCGGGACGCCATCCGGGACGCAATCCTGCGCGAGGCGCATTCTCACAGACTCCTCAAGTTCCAGATCCATAACATCATGGTATTCCCTGTGAGAAGTTGGCCTGAAATGTGATATCCACTATTTTAGTGGGCACCCTGTATCAGTTCAAACAACCCTTATGGTGATGGTTGTAAAGTCAACCTTATAGACCAGCTATCCTAGTGGTAGCATGGACAAAGCAGTCTTAGGCTAAACTCAAGAGGGCATGTGAAGCCAGCTGTTTTACCATATGTAACCCCTTTAATACCAAGTGAAAGGACACCACACAGGTTATATATAAAGTATATATGTATTTATTTCTAACACAACCCCTCTGAACTCTTTTTGAGGTCAGAGGCACCAGCACATAACAAGACACTCAATTATCATAATATACAGTAGAGCCTAGGGGCACTTCAAACCATATACTAAAATAGTGGTATAAGAACCACGTCACGAACAAAGGCTAGGCCTAGGGCCTAGGGAATCGCTGGGGCTACACTGTACTACCAAAGGATAGGAAGTAGGAGACCCACGGGAGGCGTTTGCAGTGTCTTTACACACACGCGAGTTACCATAGAGTTAGAATGGGAACGAAAGAAATGGAAACTAGTTCTTTTAGGTCACTTCCGGATGGACTAGGAGAAAGCTACTGAAAACTAGGACACTAGGATAGTTAATACCCACAGGGGCACCAGAGAACTCGTGTTACCTCACCCACAGGAAGCGGGTGCATAGGTGTCAAAGTGTGTCGGGTTTCGTCACTGAATCCTATGGAGCCTTGAAGAAAGATGCTGCAGGCGACCAGGAGAGAAGTGTCCAGTTGGATCCAAGGGCAGATCGAGGATGAAGAGTACCTGAAAGCAGAGGGGACAGAGTCTGGGTCACTAGCCAGCAACCAGGAAGGAACCAGGCGATGTCGTGAAGCAATCAGGTGATGTTGTGAAGCTTGTCTCTGCAGCCACTTGAACCAGGAGGTGTGGACGACAACCAGGAGTTGGGCACGGACTGTCCCACAAAGGATCTCGCTGTCGGCAGAGTCGGCTTCCGGATTGGAGTCAACAAGCCTTGGCAAAGGCAACCCACGCAGGAATCAAAGATGGCTTCTGGATCAGACCAGCAAGGTCTGATGGGCTTCTCCTTTTCAGGGAAGCAAGGGCCAGCCTGGAGCAACCAGGCCAGTGGTGGAAATTTAAAGGTTCGTCATTACAGAGGCCACTAGCCAACAGGCAAGTGACCGGAAAGAAGCGTTGGGCAGGAAAATGCAAAAGGGCCCCACGCGGCACTCGTGGAGTGTGGAGGGCTGGTCTTTGGTGCAGATGATGCTCGGGGCTGGGGCTCCTCGGTCCCCAATGCACAACTTCAAGGGTGCCTCAGAAGTTTCACAGAAAGCAATTCGCAGGCTTTCCAAGATGGCCGGTCCCACGTCTCTCGTCGCCTCCACAGGTCTCAGCTTTGCTGTGGCTGTGTATCGGGCTGAAGGAAATCTGGAAGTCTGGGTCTTGTCAGTCTCTGTGCTCAGGCTCTGGCGGGAGCGTCAACAAAGCAGACCACAAGGGACATTCTTTAGTCTTCTATCTTCAAGTAGAACGTCGAAGGTCCAGAGTTTCATTTCAAGTTTCAGTCAGGATAAATCTAAAGTCTCTAGACTCAGCTTCTACCTATATACTAATCTAAGGGGCTGGAATACCTGCTAGGTCCCTCCTATGGGTGGGACCAGGGAAGGGGGTGGTTACACCTCTTTCCCTTTGTCCAGTTTTGTGGCAGAGCTGGGGCTGGAGTGCCCCAGCAACTGATTTCAACCAGACTATGCATGGGACACCTTGTGTGCCTCAAGCAGTGTCTCATTTCATTCAGCCCTCCCTGCCCCAATTCACTATGGCCTGTCTGGGGTGGTGCTAGCACCTCCCAAGACAGGAAACCTATTGTCCAAGCCTCCCTCACTGGAAGGACTCCCAGCAGCAGGAGGTCAGACTTGTGTCTGTGGCAGCAGCATCCATTTTGTGATGCTGAGGCTCTGGTTAACTTTAACCAGGTTTAGTAGGAGCAACATGTCTTCTCCCTCTAGAAGGGTGGAATGCTACCCCCATCGCCAGAACTGGTGAGGGGGTAGTATTCCAAAGCGTATGACACTTTACACAACATGTTTTGATAAAGCCAAACCAAAGTTGGCATTCAACCGCGAGGATTATAATGCACTTAAGAGTATATGGTATGGCTATATCATAGAACAGCTATAAGGACATGGTTCTGAAAGCTGCAGCCAGGCTCAGCTCATGCTAGAGCCTCATCTCACATAAAACCAAGCACTCTGCCTCCAGGATTTTTAAGTGACATAGGGATACTTTACCTAAGCAAGGGGTGATTACACGACCTTGCCCCAGCTGAGTGATCAGCCAGTTGTGTCAATGTGAGTGGCCAGCCAGGGGTGGCATAATGCATGCTGCAGCCCCTGGTAGGCCTTGGATGCACCTATGCCCTGGGTACCTATAGTACACTGTACAGGGGCTCATAAGGTGACCCAATGTCCAATTGGTAATGTACCTAAAGTACATGGTATTGAATTTAGAGAGAGCATAGCTGGGCTGTGGGTCTGATTAGCAAGCCCACAGCCACATTAAGTCGAAAACCAGTAAAGCAAAAAGCAAAAAGTGGGGTGACCATAGGAAAGCAGACCCTACTCTCCTACATTCCCTGACTATACCAAGGAAGTGCAAGACCAACGCCGCTCCTACATGGATGTTAAAAAGAAACTGCGGAACCTTGGACTGCAATACCAGCTCCAGTTCCCTGCACACCTCTGCGTCATTTTCCAGGGTAAAACGCAATTCTTTGACTCACCCCAAGCGACCTGGACTTGGCTGACGGAGGAACATCCCCTCCGCCAGCAGCTAAACCTGTCCCTCATGCCTACGGGTCCTCAGTCCACGAGGCCTCAGTCGCCTAGGCAGCTGCGCTGGAGGTGCACGCAATGCTGCAGGAGGTGCCAGTCCCAAGCAGCGACACCTAGATCATCGAGCCTGGCTGCTCATAGACTACGGGACTCTTCTAGCCCATGTGGCTCCCCTCCCCGCCTCAGACACCACTCAACTGATGACCCATCTAATCCTCCTCCGGCTCAACGGGCCATGCCAACGGCAGACTCTGATCTTTCCCACAGCCCAACTCTCTGAAGCTCCTGTGGGCGTCGCCTGGTGTGTGGCCTCTCCGAGGACATGCCCTCAGCCACCGTAAGGGCTGGGAGCCACTGCATATCTATTGCTCTACTTTGTTGTATTTCTGCAGAGACATTGCATATCCCCCTAAATGGAGGGGTCCTCCACTCAACCCAACCCGAGCGTTCTAGTTTGGTTCTTGTTTCTACTGGTGGGCAAACAGATGCTTATGTTCTCAAAGTATAGGGTGGGGGGAGGGGGCAGGGGAGGGGTTGGGACTGGTTTTTCCATGGTTGTTGTTTCTTATTGTTGTGTTACACCAGCTTTCTTGAGACACATTGTGGTAGTCCCTCATATCGTATGCATGGCCTCTTCACAAGCACTCTACATGACTGCGCAGGACCCAGCACGCACTCACGACTCTCTATGGTGTAGCGTGCCATTACACTGACCAACAGCCACCATGACTGACATACCCATTCCGAAGGCCTCCCTCCGCGTTCTATCCTGGAACGTTAATGGACTCTTGGACCGCCTTAAACAAATGGTTATCCTACACTATGCGCATTACCTCGGTAAAGAGGTGCTCCTGCTTCAGGAGACGCCTTTGATGGGTAACTACTGTCCCTTCCTAGCACGTTATGGATACGATAGGCTGCATCTGGCCTTGGCCCATCGTCACTTGCTCACACCCTATTTGGCGATTCTTCTTGTACATTTTGAAAAGGCCTTCGATTCAGTGGATTGGTGGTATCTAGATGGCTTGCTGACCACGATGGGTTTTGGCCCCCACTTCCGCAATCTGGTACGCGTCCTCTATGCCCTGCCCCAGGCGCCAATCTCAGTCAATGGGGTTTTATTGGAGGCCTTTCCCATTCAAAGGGGAACAAGACAGGGATGCCCCCTTTCGCCCCTTCTCTTTGCCCTGGCGACCTTGGTGCGGTCCGAGGACCGCGCCCGGGAATGGGAATGGCCCAATTCGAAGGCGGACAAGATCGCTCTCTACGCGGACGATGTCCTAATCTTTTTGGCTGAACCCCCCCAGTCGGGCCCTCAGTGCCTCCAGATCTTGCAGTTCTTTGGGCAGGCCTCCGGCTGAATTCTGATAAGTGGGTCATGGTCCCCCTACACTTGTCTAAAGACTGCTATGACTGGCAATCCACAATACCGATTCGGTGACAGTCCTTCAAATACTTAGGGATCCGGGTCACCCTTCTCCCAGAGCTAGGCTGGTCCCTCAATGTCACCCTACTGGTGAAAAAAAGCCAAGGCAGACCTTCACAAGTGGCAGACGTTACCTCTGAATCCCCTGGGGAGAGTTGCCCTGTTTAAAATGATGATTCTCTCCAGGTTCTTATACGTCCTCCAAAACATCCCTTTTGTTTTCAGCTGGCCTGGTATCAGGAACTGGACAGTATGGCCACCAAATTCTTCTGGGGGGAGAGGCCGTATCTGGCCCTGTCCCTATGCTGGATTCCTCCATTCGATGGGGGTTGAACCGATTCACAAGAAAAAAGGTGAAAAAACTAGAAACGCCCTGACACCCTAGGCCTGCTCAGAGGGTGCCACAGGGC
This sequence comes from Lissotriton vulgaris, assembly GCF_964263255.1. Classification (NCBI taxonomy): domain Eukaryota; kingdom Metazoa; phylum Chordata; class Amphibia; order Caudata; family Salamandridae; genus Lissotriton; species Lissotriton vulgaris. Next base: position 62,106 of record NW_028251855.1, on the reverse strand, counting down.
CCCCGAGGGCCCAAAAAAGCATTTTTTAAACATTTTGGCGGTATTTGTGAAAAAGTTTTAAAAAATGAAGTGCGGTCTCCCGCGCTTCATTTTATTTAAGCCCCTGGGTGGGCAAGGTCCCAGGAGCAATGGTTAATTATGATGTGGGGCCCAGTGGGGGACCCTGTAGCCCCAGGGACCCCCACCTCCCCGGGTCTCTGCTAATGATGTGTGGGGGGCATGTGGGCCCCCTGCAGCCCCGGGGAATGCCACATTCCTCAGGCTTTTTAAGAAACCCTAGGGGGGCTCCTGCCCCCCATGATTCCCCGGGGCTTTATTAATTAACGGGCAGGGGGCCTGGTGTGCCCCTAAGCTCCAGGGACTACCACCTTCTCAGGGTTTTTTTATTTAAATAGCCTGGGGGGCTCCTGTCCCCCCCACACTGCCCCGGGCACCATTGCCTCCCCAGGGTTTATTGATTAATGGGCCGGGACCTCGAGGGCTCCGCCAAGCCTCAGAGACTGCCACCTCCCTGGTGATTTAAAAAATAATTATGACTGGGGTCCCTCGAGCCCCCCCACACTGCCCCGGGCATTCATTAAATAAAATGAGGGGGTCTATTGCAGACCCCTGGCCATGGGGACCACCCTGGGGCTTTAACCTGTTGGGAGGGGGGCTCTGCCACCCCTCCAGGAGCCTTCCTTTGCTCTGGGGACCCCCACCCCCAGGGCAGGCTCCAGCAATGCCCTGGGGTGCCCACCACTGGGATATTGCAGTTTGATATGGCAGGAGCACTGCCCCACCGCCCATAGCCAACTCTGCTTTGGTTCATGGAAGTGAGAGCAGGTACACTGCACTTGCTGCCAGAACTGCTTTTGGGCAAAGGGAGCTGCATGTTAGTGGCTCCCTTTGCCCAAAAGAAATGCTGGTTCCCACAGGAGGTGAGGAATCGGCAGGGACAGTGGGGACATTGGGGCTCTCCTTGTGGTTGGTCCCCAACCAGAGGCCAAGACCCTGGGGGTCGGGTCCCCAGAGCCCAAAATGGCCTAGATAGTGGGGCCGCGTAGGCCCCCGTAGCCATTGAAAGAAAAAAAAGGAATGGCCAAGCCTCGGGGGCGTGGGGTCCCAGGGGCTGAAAATGGCTCAGGAGGGGGGCCAAGCGGCCCCCCTCTTCCTTTTGTGAAAAAAATGGCCGGGTCACGGATAATGTGGTGTTTTGGGCGGATATCATGCAATGGAACTGGGGGGGAATAATTTTTATGTCGCTCTCTGATAGTAGTGGATACCCTATTGTGGCTCTCAGTGCAGCCCCCCAGTGTAACGTCACAATGGAATCGCAGATCAACCTTAAAAAAATTATTAAATAGTATATAATTCAGAAGGTAGTGTTGCATTTGTGAACTTTTTATAGGGCTACTGAGGTTGAAGTTAATAATCACATAACATTTGATAGAGTTAGAAATGAAAAATTTAAAGTTAAACTTGAAAAGTGTATTGTGTTGTAGTACAATGCACTCGCGTCAGGTTCGCTAATCCAGAAAATATATAAAATATGTATGTTAAAAAATAAATAAGATTCACTGTTTGGTTATAGGGTGCCTCTAAAAAGAGCCGTTGTTTTCATTATGGCTTTGTTGGAGCTACATGTAAGTGCGGATGCACAGCTTAAGGTTGTGGAGTAACACTCTGTTTTCTTCATCTTCTTTTTAGAGTTTTATAAAGCGCAAACTAGACCTGAGACATCGGGTATCAGAGCGCTTTACCAGTTTTGTTACTGAAGGACTCATTAATTTTTTGTTAGGCATGGGGAGATTAAGTGATATGCCCAGAATCACAGGATGTTGAGTGTGGTTGCTGAGACTTGAACCTGGTTCCTCAGCTTAGAGGTCGACCGCTCTAGCTGTAAGGCTACATCCTCAACCCATCGCTCCTCATCTGTGAAATGAACTCCAACACTTCAGTAGATGTCATGCATATCACAACATAGATTGTTGTTCAAAAATTGGAGCCCAACCTATGGTCTGAGGTAAGCAGAAACAGCTGTATTGACATTCTTCCTCTCCTTCTCAATCTGTGGACAGAATTGATTTGACCACTTCCATTTCTGTCTTTGGCATATATTAGAGTATACAAATACAGTTTGAGGGAAAAGCAACATCAAAAGTATCCTTCATTAGTATTTGCAATTCTACCCCAGTCAATGTGCCTAGGCCTTTGCTACCAGAGTGCACAATCATGAGGTCAGGGGTTGGAGATGCAAAAGGGTTTTAACCAAAGGCATCAATTGGTGCCACTTTAATCCTCGCCGTGCAAACCATTTAATGTCCATATTTTGCAGACCTAAGTCTTTGTCAATTCCTCTGTGTTCAGCATACCTTTTGCCCCAGAAAACATAGCTGTGCCCTACAATCCATACTTTAAGCATTTTGAAGGGATGTGTGGAAGGAATCAAAAGATGTCTGTAGTTTAGTAAGTCAGTTGGTGGAATGAGAGGTATCTAAAATGGTGGAGATGGTGCTGTTTTAGAAAAAGCAGATAACGAATTGGTTGGTTATAAACATTGTGTACTTAAAAATAGGATGCATGTTACTTTCCTGAAGAAGCATGTTTCTGATTTGTTATTGAAAAATGTTTCAAAGGTACAGTAGATAAGATAAGGTAATATTTTGCAAAAGTCAACCATACCTGATATTTGCATTTATAAGCTAGTGTGCTGAACTTGAAAATATGGTAAACTTATGACCTTCTGGTACAGTTGAATGTTGCAGAAAATGTTACTATGAAAACTATGATTAACCAGAATGAGGGAAGGGTTGACACTTAACTGTGGGTTTAAAATATGAAATGCTGACTTCTATATAAGTGATATGCTACTAAAGTAGGTTTTCCCAAATCATTGGTATGTTTAGAAGTAGTGTGTTGTTAAAAAATAATACTAGTATTATAGGAGATAGATTTTTAAACTCCCAAAAGGGTATGCGGCTCCATCGCAACTCTACACTGCGGCACGAGTCCCGACTTCAGTAAATTACAAAACTAGTTTGAGCACTTTTAGATGACACTAAGAAAGGGTTAATGCGTCTTACCAATAGAAATGTGTTTCAAAATTTTAAATAATGAAGGAAGCATTTTGATTTGCTAGTTATATTTATTTGTGCGCAGAAAGAGAGGGAAAGTTTGCCATTACTGTTTTTAAATTGTTTTACATTGTTGAGAGAGGTGCATTACATTTATTGTGTGAAAAAGAAACTATTTTATCAGTTTCGGATATTTCATATTCTGCAATACTATTTGAGAGATTAGTTACACATTTGTAAGGTGTGTTATGTATTGTGTAGTAATGCTTCAGTCTTTGTAGTGATATTTTTAACTTTGAAAAGCATTATTTTTAAAGTTTGCAAATTATTAGAGAAGTGTGATGTTTAAAATATGTTACAAAATGAATGAAAATGTATTGGAGTTTGTTTTAATGTACTGAAATAAAGATTGAAATAGGTAGTGCATAGTAATATGTATGCTTCCTGAGTCTCTAATGAAAGTAGAACAGAAAACTGATGTTGTATTTATATTGAAAGATGTATTCAACTATATCGCAGTCTATATAACTCTATACCCACGTTCCCTGTATTATGAAAAGAAAGGAATACATGCACTTTCTTCTACATACATTTAGAGAGTATGTGGTCTGAAATACAGATATTCAAGTATTTCTATGTTTTTTTAATGTATTATGTAACTAGAAAAAGACAAAGACATACACATGCATACATTCAGAAATATGGTGAGACTTACAACAGTGACATTGGAAGAAATGATGTTTCAAATTTTGGTAGGCCCAACATTCTCAGGAGTCGGTGAAAATTGAAGCTGCAAAAGAAAAGAGATGTTTAAGACATTTTAGTAGAGTGATTAGGGTACTTTGTATGAGTCTCTGGAAAGGTAAACTTGAAGTACACCATATAAATGTAGGTGTCTGCTTCAAATGGAAAAAGCAGTATGTCAAGTTTAAAAGTCTGTGTGGTCTTGTGACTAAGGTATGTCTCTACTTCTACATGTATTTTCGCACATGTTATGCATCTGAAGATGCTAGACATGTGAAAGACAGGTATACGTCTATTTGTATGTTTCTTTTATGTGTGATACCACTAGTAAAAGGCACAGACACATGCATGCATGCTTTCAGGAACATGGTGAGACTTACAATAGTAACATGGGAAGGATTGCTGTTTTAAATTTGGTAGCTGTAACATTCAGAGCAGTCGGTGGAAAATGAAGGTGCAGCAGAAAAGTGAGGTTTAAAATATGTTGGAAGAGGGATTCATGATTAGGGTACTTTCTATGAGTCTCTGGAAAGGTACACTTAAAGTATGCCGTATACATTTAGGTGTCTGCTTGAAATGGGAATTGCAGTGTGTCAGGTTTTAAAGGTCTGCATGGTCCTGTGACTCAGGTATGTCTCTACTTGTTCATGTATTATCACACGTGTTATGCATCTAAAGATGCTAGATGTGTAACACAGGCATAGAACTATTTGTATGTTTCTTTTATGTATGATTTCACCGCTTGAACCGAAATAAACTATGGGCAAATATGGTGGCTATTGGCGTGGACCCGGGCATATTGCATATTTTAAGAGACATACTTAGGGATACCTCCGCACGGGTAAGATACAATGAGGAGGGGAGCCTGACTGACCCATTCTCTTGCACTAGGGGGGTAAGGCAGGGATGTATATTGGCCCCGTTTTTATTTACACTTTATCTTAACGATCTAGAGCGGGCGCTGGTTGCCCTGGGGGTGGACTCACCAAGGATTGGAACTAAGGGGGTCCCCGTCTTGCTTTATGCAGACGATGCAGTACTTCTCGCACGGACCCCCGAGGTGTACAATGCCTCATAGATAGTTTTGTTTGATTCATGGAAAGTCTTGATTTGTCCGCAAACCTGTTGAAATCTTACATCATGGAGGCAGGAAAGAAGCCAAAAAGGAAATACCAATACTTGATTGGCACCCACGTCCTGGAAAAAGTGCAGATATTCTTTTATTTAGGGATTTTATTTGATAGTACCTTAATTTTAAACCCTTTTAAGTGAGAAATGCCGGTCCCTAGTGAGTTGTACTGGCGCCACTACGAATTATGCACGAAGGGTGGTGCGCTGGTCACCGGATCAAATTTTAAGATTGTACAATGCAAAGTGCTGTGCCAAAATACTTTATGGGAGTGAAGTTTGGGGTTTTAATAACTCACAAAGTGGCCAAATCGAAGAGAATAAATATTTAGGACAAGTACTGAGAGTTCCGCAAGGTACATCGTCATTCATCATTCACGAGGAATTGGGTGTAATGCACCTGGAAGATAGGTTAGAATTTAACCCTGTTAAGTGTTGGGTTAAGACTTGGACCAACCCCGAAGCATCATTAACTAAGGAGATCATAAGGGACTGTTTAATGCGAGACCAGGGAATGAATATTCCATGCTTAAAATATGTGAGGGATTCCTTGTCAGACCTGGGGTGTGTAGATTTCTTTATAATCCAACAAAATTATTCCCGCGGGATAAGGCCTATGTCACCTCGGTATTCACAAAATATGTGGCTGACCGGAGGGAGGACATTGAATTGAATAAACCCTCTGTAAGTGCGTATATTTTGACCAAATCTTGTTTGGGCATGGAACAGTATCTGTCTTTAATATACAATGCTCAAGATAGATTTTTAATGACACGCTTCAGGCTAGACCTATTACACCATAGTCTAGCGGTGCCGGCAGGCTACACTAGGTCCACAGAGTTGAAGGGCCCGTGAGGCTGCGACCAACGGTCTCCGCAGGATACCCTCCACTTTGTGTTACTGTGCCCTTATTATGAAAATCCAAGGAAGCATTTTTTAAAAACCATTTTAAAAAAGGGGGGTTTAAGCAGGCTAACGTTGCTTTACTGTTCCTGAAATTGTCCTCTGAGGTGTTAACTCTTTTTTCTACTCTGAACTTCCTAAGGTCGGCATTGCGTTCGAGAAAGGCAAGATGTGAGGAGTGACCACAGTAAATGTATTACTATGAGGTTGAGAGCCCTATAAATGAATTGTGTGGGCAAGGGTATCTTTTTATAGAAATGTAAATTAATAATTAGGCCTACCTGTTAGTAACATGAAATTTTGCACTAGTGTCAAAATTTTAGTCAAAGATGCTAATCCTTTTTAAGGGTTGTCTGGTATATGAATTTGTAGTTGAAATTGTGTTTATTGTGTAATTTATGCTTTTAAATGTTTTTTAAAGGCACTTTTATGGTATTGTATTGATACCGAATAATGTTTATTTTATATATACATATATATATATATATATATATATATGTTTCTTTTATGTATGATTCCACTAGCAAAAAGCACAGACACATGCATGCATGTTTTCAGGAACATGGTGAAACTTACAAAAGAAACATGGGAAGCATTTATGTTTTAAATGTGATAGGTCTAACATTCTGGAAAGGGACTCTTGAGGTAGGCCGTATAAATTTAAGTGTCTGCATGAATTAGAAAGTGTAGTCTGCCAAGTTTAACGGTTTGTGTGGTTATGTGACTGAGGTACATGTCTACTTGTACATGTATCCTCACACGTGTCATGTATCTAAAGATGTAGACATCTGAAACACAGGTATACAACTATTTGTGTGATTCTTTTATGTTTGATGCCACAAACAGATGGCACAGACATATGCATGCATGCTTTCAGGAATATGGTGAGACTTAGAACAGTGACATGGGAAGGATTGGTGCTTTAAATTTCTGGAGTTTTCTTGTTTCTTTCTGTACTTGTCTTGCTTCTTTCTGTACCTCCGTTGCTTTTTTGTGCAGTTCTGTTGGCTCTTTCTGCATTTCTGTTGCTTCTTTCTGCACTACTCTTGCCTCTTTCTGCACCATTCTTTGACCTTTCTCCTCCTATGTTGCCTGTTAGTGCACCTCTCTTGCTTCTTTCTGCACCCCTCTAGTCTCTTTGTGTACCTCTCTTGTCTCTTTCTACATCCTCCCTTACCTCTTTCGGTATCTCTCTTGCCAATTTCTACACCTCTCTTGCTTCTTTCTGCTCATGTTACTTTCTGTACCTTTCTTACCCTTTTCTGTACCTCTTTGCCTTTATCTGCACCTCTCTTGACTTTTTCTGTACCTCTCTTGCTTCTTTTTGCATTCCTCTTGCCTCTTTCTGCAATCTTCTTCCCTCTTTCTGCACACCTGTTGCCTGTTTGTGCACTTCTCTTGCCTCTTTCTGCATCCCTTTTGCCTCTTTCAGTACTTCTTTTGCCACTTTCTGCACTTTTCTTGTCTCTTTATTCCCTCTTTGTTGCCTCTTTTTGCACCTCTCTTGGTTCTTTCTGTACCTCATTTAGTTGTTTCTACTGTTAATCTGATTCTTTCTGTAGTTCTCTTTCTTCTTAGTAGACATTTTTTGTCTCTTTCTGTACCTCCCTTATCTCTTTCTGTACCTCTCTTACCAATTTCTGTATGTGTCTTCCTTCTTGCTGCACATCTCTTGTTCGATTTTACACCTTGCTTCCTTTTTTGCACCTCTGTTGCTTTTTTCTACTCTCTTCTTCCTTCTTTCCTAACCTTTGTTGCCTCTTTCTACATATCCCTCGGCTCTTTCTGCACCTCTCTTGCCGATTTCTGCACCTCTCTTGCTTCTTTTTTTTGGTGTCTTATCTTTTTCCAAACCTCTCTTCCTTTTTTTGCTGCTCTTTTCCTCTTTCTGCACTTCTCTTGCCTTTTTCTGCAGCTCCGTTGCTTGTTTCTGTACTCCTCTTGCCTCTACCTGCACACTTCTTGCCTGTTTCTGCTCCTCTGTTGCCTTTTTTGCACTTGTCTTGCCTCTTTCTGCACCCCTCTTGCCTCTTTCTGAACCTTTCTTGCCACTTCCTGCACTTCTTTAGCCTCTTTCTTCACTTTTCAAGTCTCTTTCTGCACATTTCATGTCTCTTTCTACACTTCTCTTGCTTCTTTCTGTATCTCTTTTTCCTCGTTCTGCACCTCTGTTAGTTCTTTTTGCACATCCGTTTCTCCTTTCTGCAGCCCACTTGCCTCTTTCTGCAATCTTCTTCTCTCTTTCTGTACCTTTTTTGCTACTTTGTTCACTTTTCTTGCCTGTTTCCATACTTTTCTTGTTGTTTTTGCACTGCTGCTCTTTGTGCATTTATTTTGCTTCTTTATGCACTTGTCTTGGTTCTTTATGTACCCCTGTTGCCTCTTTCTGCATCCCTCTTCTGTGTTTCTCTACCTCTCTTGCCTCTTTCTACTGTTGTATTGCCTCTTTCTACACCTCTCTTGCCTCTTACTGCACCTCTCTTGCAATTGCTGTACCTCTCTTAATTGTTTTTTGTGTCTTGTCTTTTTCTGAACCACTCTTGCCTTTTTCTGCTGCTCTTTTCCTCTTTCTGCATCTCTCTTGCCTTTTTCTGCACCTCGGTTGCTTCTTTCTGTACTCCTCTTGCATCTGTCTTCACTCTTCTTGTCTGTTGCTCCTCTTCTGTTGCCTGCGTGTGCACCTCTCTTGCCTCTTTCTGCACTCCTCTTGCCACTTTCTGCAGCTTTCTTACCACTTTCTGAACTTCTTTTGCCTCTTTCTTCACTTTTCATGTCTCTTTCTTCACTTCTCTTGCTTCTGTCTGTATTTCTCTTGCCCATTTCTGCACCTCTGTCAGTTCTTTTTGCTTTTTTTTTTTTTTTAAGAGTGTTCCAAGCTTTTAATAGGCAGTTATCAAAAATGTTGTAATAGGCATAACTGCATATTATTGAAATCTATACTTTAGAAGCACTCTTTATCTTTAACCTACGAATATATGTGCATTTAGTGCCAGCCTATATTATACTGTGTATAACACACATTTAAAATAATGACTTAAACATTCACACTGCTTTCAGGGATCTCCTAGCACTAAAAATATACAAGTCATTTTTTCTTGCTGCACCAACAAATGATTCAATTCTGTGGGCCTCTGGTTGCACAAATACACATCTGTGGTGATCACATTAACCAACAGAGGTTTCTTAACATAAAACAGTGCATTTCCCACTGATTAGTTTACTTTTTTATTTTTTTTTAATTTTTTTTATTGTTAGCAGGCTGACGAAGAGAACAGCAAACAAACAAAAAAATTAATAATAGTACATAAAACACAATACATATATATAATGGCTATATAATGGCTATCCTACATGGCGTATACACAATTAGGTCGGTATTGCAATTGAAAACGAAAGCAAAAGAAAGGCAAGAAAGGATATAAGGGCGGAAACAATAAAGAAGAGAGCTATTTCATGTTAACAATCTCAAAACACAATAGTAGTTGTCAAATAACACAGTTTTTCAAGAGTATAACATCAACATTCTATAAAAGTTCCCCAATTTTTTTCATACCCTGATGTTTGCTAAAGCAAGCTCCATTGAGTGTACTTCAATTACCAATGCCCACCAATCCCAGATCTTTGGTGTTTCTGAGCTAATCCAGGCTCTTGCCACAGTTAGTTTTGCACAAGATATTAATATTGTAATCAGGGCGGCATGTGGGAGTGGAGCTGGATAGATATCTAATAAAACAGACACAGCTGTTAATGCTGGTATCTGTATCTGCTTCATATGCAAGATTTTTTCGATTTCGCTCCAGAAAGTTTTCAAATTCGGGCATGAGAACAGCATATGTATCAGGTCTGCCGCTTCAGTAGAACATTTAGGGCATTTAGTGCGATCGCTATAAGTGTTGTTGGGGGACCATTTAGAGATTTTTTCCGGGGTGTAATATAACATACATGTTGTTCTGAATTGTTGGAGTCTTAAGCTGGATGATCGTACTCGTTTGTTAATATTCATCAAAGAGTTTGTTATCTGTTCAGAAGTTATATTTGATCCCAATATTCTGCTCCATTTATCAGCAAGCTTACTACAATCGTTAGATTTGACAGCAATAAGAGTTCTATATGTCTCACTTATAACAGATTTGTTTTTTGATGAGTGTAAGCAGATCCAGATGTCACATTCTGGGGCTTCCAGAATTGTCAGTTCTTTTTGCACATCAGATTTTTCTTTCTGCAGCTCACTTGTCTCTTTCTGCACTCTTCTTCTCTCTTTCTGTACCTCTTTTGACACTTTGTTCACTTTTATTGCCTGTTTCTATACTTTTCTTGTTGTTTTTGCACCTCTGTTTGTTCTTTGTACACTTATTTAGCTTCTTTCTGAGCTTGTCTTGGTTCTTGTGTAGCCATCTTGCCTCTTTCTGCATACCTCTTCTGTAATTCTCTACCTCGCTTGCCTCTTTCTGCTGTTGTCTTGCCTCTTTCTACACCTCTCTTGCCTCTTTATGCACTACTTTTGCCTCTTTATGCACTTCTGTTGCCTTTTTCTGTACTTTTCCTGCTTCTTTCTGTATATTGCTTGCTTCTTTCTCTACCTCTTCTGATTGTTTCAGCACCTATTTCAGTTCTTTCTACACCTCGCTTGTTTCTGGACCCCACTTGCTTCTTTCTCCACTTCTCTTACTTCTTTCTACAACTCTATTAGCTCTTTATGCACCTCTTTTGCCCTTTTCTGTACCTCTCTTGGTTCTTTCCGTATGTCTCGTGCCCCTTTATTCTCTTCTCTTGCCTTTTTTTGCACCTCTGTTGCTACTTTGTGAACTCCACTTGCCTCTTTTGAACCCTTGTTCCCTGCTTCTGTACCTCTGTTGCCTATTTTTGCACCTCTCTTGCCTTTTTCTGCATCCCTCTTCCCTCTTTCTGTACCTCGCTCACCTGTTTCTGCACCTCTCCTGGCAATTTCTGCACATCTCTTGCTTCTTTTTGCACATCTCTTGACCCTTTCTAAACCTCTCCTGCCTTTTCCTGTACCTCTTTCCCACTTTCGGCACCTCTGTTGCCTTTTTGTGCATCTCTGTTGCTTCTTTCTGCACTCCTCTTGCCTCTTTCTTCTCCCTTCTTATCTCTTTTTGTACTTCTGTTGCCTCATTTTATACTTCTCTTGCCTCTTTCTGCATATTTATTCCTCTGTCTGCAGTTGTTTGCCTCTTTCTGCACTTCTTGCTTGTTTTGCACATCAGTTGCTTATTTATACACTTGTGTTGTTTTTTCTGCCCCTCTCTTGCTTCTTTGAAAACCACTCTTTCCTTTTTCTGTACCGTCTTATCTCTTTTGCACCTAACTTGCCTCTTTCTGCATCTCTCTTGCCTCTTTGTGCATTTGTATTCCATGTTTGTGCAGCTCCGTTGCTTCTTCGTGCACCCCTATTGCCTCTTTCTGCACCTCTGTTGCCTTTTTCTGCACTTCTCACATTTTTATGTAGCTGTTTTGCTTCTGTCTGCATTTCTCTTGGCTCTTTCTGAAGCATTCTTTTTCTTTCTGCACCTTTCTTTTTCTTTCAGCACCTTTTTTCCTCTTTCTGTAGTTCTTTTGCTTGTTATGCACTTTTCCATTTGTATTTGGTAAGAAGAGAATAGCACTGTAATTGTAAGTAATTTATTAGTGGTTATTATTAATATTGACATGTAATTAATTTAAAATGGTTAATTGATGGAACAAACTATTGAAACTGTTCTTTGGTTTGTAGAAAATGATTTTATTTGGATCACAAATTGAAGATGGCAAGAAAACATGAAAAGAGAAGTGAACAAAAAGCAGGACTACTTAAAGAAAAGTAAAAAGACTGCATTAGAAAAAGAGCAAAATGTTACTCAGGATACAATCTCTTCTGGTCAAAAGAACTAAACAGTTTCTAAAACAGTTGCAAAGAGATTAAAGAAAGTCAATAATAATGAAAGGAAAAAGAAAAGTTTTACAATAAACCAGAAGGAAAAGAAGGATTGTAATGGTAAAAAAACATTTGTTTTTGGAAAAAGTAGCACGTGTTATAAGAACGCAAAAACTATTTAAAGAGATACGTATAAAAATGTTTAGAAATAGAGTAATTCAAAATGTATTGAAAGGTTGTGAAAAGCACAAAAGAAGATCAGCAGCATATAACAAGAAGCAACACATTGAAGGTCTAGTAGATACTGCATTTGAATTGAAGCAAAAATTATGTATATTGATATTGAAGCGAATGGGAACATTGGATAAAACAATGGTGTTTATGAAGGAGAAAAGCAAAAGAAAAAAACATTTTAATAGAAGAACCTTTTGTAAAACTTTTACTGGTGAATGAAAGCACACTTCTAGTACTGAGCCCTTCTTCAATGAAGAAAGCTCTTTTCAACAGAATACATTAGGTCATGCAGTTGATCCTAGTGGTCCATGCCATGAGATGAAAGATGGTTGTCCCATTCCAAAAGTAAAAATGGTTGTAAGAATGTGGAAGACATAATAGCTGAAGAAGTTCAAGGGAGGCGTCCACAATCTCCTGTATATAAGTGGGATTGTAGCAGTATTTGCAGTATTCAACAGGAATCTATGGACATATTCCAAATTTCTTTACCAGAATATGCAAATGAAGTGTTAAACAGAAGGTTAAGATGTTACAAGGACTAGATCCATGGAAAATAGGAAAATATACTTACGTGCATGGTCATTCTCTGGCATGTTTTTCAGGAAAAGTGTGCCAAAGTACTTTGCATCATTTGAGAATGTTAGATTACACCACTCTGAAATGTGGAACTAGTAAGGGGACTCTACTATGTAAAAACTTGTGCATTATATTCAAGTGAAATGAGCAGAGCTCTTTTGCATGGTTTGGTATCAGACCTACAAAAAGTTTGTGATGATATACAGTTTAGTTTTTTTGGTTCACAAGAAAAGTGTAGAGAAAGTGAGAGTTTGATAAGTGTAGGTGTTGAAGAACACAGGAAAGAGATTAGTATTGATTGAGTTTTCAGAAGAAATTACAAAGTTTAGGACAGTTTCATCTGAAAAACCAAACTATGCTTGTATTTTTTGTTAACGTACTCACTATAGAAGTCAAACTAGGAATCTTGATTTATATTTAAAAAGTGAAAAGGAAAACAATGAAAAGTGGCGGCAATTTGGTGCTTATTTGTTAATAGAAGGTCAGTTTGCGTTCACTACTGATCAAGTTATTTGTAAATACTGGTACAGCAAATTAGAAGAGATCAAAATGCCAGACAGAGCTGCACTTAACAACTCAGAGTTGCTAGCTATTCCTCAGGAACTGGCAGATTTTAATGCATATTAGTCTATTCCTATTCAATCTGTAGACCCATTTCAGGCCATAGTTCTTATGGAGCCTCAAACATGTAAGCTGCCACCAACAGATGAGAGGTCTGAAGGAAAGAGTTGAGTACTTACCTTTAGATTTTGAAAAAACATTGAAATTGTTGGTGTAGACTGGGAGGAAAATGAGACAGTTGTTATTCTAGTAAATAGTGTACCAACAAAGAGTCAAAAAATCAGGCAAGAGTTGGTTGTGTTGATACACTTCAAAAGGCTACATTATATCTGGTACAGAATAATATTTATTATAATAATGTTGATGAACAGGTAATATACTTAGAAGATGAAAAGAAAAATTTCAAGTGGCCAAACTGAAAAAGTGGACAAGTCCAGGAGTGAAGATATTTCTGAACATTATAGTATACATCCTTTAGATTTGAAAGAAGTGATAAGAAACAGTATTGAATTATTTCAAATGAAGGAAGCAAAGGGAAGTCCCATGAGTGTATAGGAAAAAGGTTTAGAAGCATGTTGTTTTCCACAGCTATTCCCCACTTGAAATGGTGGACGATTTGATGAGCGAGTTGTATGGATTCCAGCTTCAGAATACCGCTCAACAAGATTGTACTCTGAAGATCAAAGATATCGACAGTGCAATCCATATATATTTCATCTTCTGTTTGAAAGTGATTTGTCTGTAATTTCATATGCAGTGAACCACATATTAAAAACAGGAGTTCATCATCAACGTGTTTCTGCAAAAGAATTCATGATAAAGTTCAACAGAAATGGAAATTTAAAATCTCAGTTAATTAATTTGATGGCATATCAACGTTGTACCAATGAATATTGGTTTCATCATCATCATGAACTTAAATGTATGTTGAGAAACTTAGGTACACCCACATGGTTTATAGCTGTTCTGAATATGTGTGGGAAGATTTACTTGAATTTCTATGAGAAGCAAATTTAAATGTTAAAAACATTGAATTGAAGACACCTGGAGAACTCTGTTCCTTGGATCCTGTAAATGTCTGCAGGTGTTTTAACCTTAGGTTTCAAGGTAGGATGTCATTTATCTGAAATAAAAATGTTCCTCCTCTTGGAGAAGTTACTGATTTCTTTTGGCATAAAGAGTACCAAGCCAGAGGTGCTGCTCATAAACACATGCTATTATGGATAAGGAATGCTCCAAAATGTGGAACTGATACTGATGAAACTCTTTTGTCTTTCATCGGAAAGTATGCTACATGTGCTGTTCCAAGATATGCAGGAGAAGGGGAGCGGAGCTTCCCTGGACTCAAAATGGCCGCAACATAAGATAGCTCTGTGAGCCATCTACCAATCCAGCAGGAATCCCCTATTGTCGGCGCCCTTATTTACTGTACTGCTGCTGTCCCCAGATGGTTGGATGGGCTCTATCCTGCGGTGTGCTTAGTTTTCCTGGGTGAGCAGTGAAGACTCGAAGAGAGAACGCGACTCTCTGGGGCCTGAGGGCTGCAAGACTCATGGTCTGGCTGCTGCGAAGGAAACTGTGGCGTGAGTTATGATGACCTTGGGGCTGGGAGCCTTACCTGACTCCTTCGGAAGAGTGGTGCTTACACCCTGACCTGTGACTGATCACCGAAGCTGGACAACAGCGCCCTTCCTGCGGACTACGCCTTGTGGTGCTTGGAGCCCTGTGAAGCATGGTGGGGCCCTAGCCGGCAAGTGAACTGCAGTTTGGCGTATCAGCCATGATCTACCCTGTAGGTGAGGGGCAGGAGAGCACAGCTGGGAATTTTGATGGGCGATTACCCAGACGAAGTGCAGAGCATGGGGAGCAGCCCTGACAGAGTGACGAGAACTGTTACAGATGGAGCAGGAGGCTCTCAGCAGACTGGGAGCCAACTTTGAGCTGCTGCCATTTGGGGCCTGATCTCCCTTCCTTAGGCTGCGGTGAATGCAGTGCAAGGGATACGGTGACATTGGCCCCCTTGCCTGAACGAAGCTTGGTGAGACGATGTTGGCTGTCCAGGAAGGACTGGCAAGTGCTATTATTATTGAGCACATGCAGGTCTACGGGAAAGTGGAAATATAAGCAGCACAGGGAGGTGATTGATTCTGGCTGACCACCCTGCAGAGGATACACTTGAAGACTCTCCAGCCCATTGATAGATTGACTGGGCATTGAGCTGCTCAGTTTGGAACCCTAGACCTGGCATTCCCCCCCCCCCCCTCTTGTGACTACCATCCAATATACCGGCTGGGCTCTCCTGCAGATCTGAATTGCACAGGGGGCTACCTGCTTGGCATTGGGACTTGGACTGCGCATGGCTAGGACAGACCTGAGGTCCCCTGTCACTGTGTGCCATCCAAACAGGAGCTGGGGAGCTGCTGCCAGCTGCGCTGTGATTTAGACTCTAATAAAAGATGGGCAAAGTGGATAAAATGCAGCCTAAGCTGCACTTTGAGCAGCAAAAGGCCATACATAAGCCAACGGACCAACCGAAGAGCAGTATGACATCTTGGGGAGGCCGAAGGAGATATCCACCAGATCTTGTCTGCCAAGCACAAAAGCCTGCCTACTATAGATGGTAGGATCAACTCGCTTGCTTACCGAATGGGCTGTAAGTCAGAGCAATTGGATAAGCACGCTGAGCACTGGGACAAAGCGGAGAGACAAGTAACTGAGGTTGAAGAAGCCCAAACGGAAACAAATAATGCCATGGGGCAGATAGGCGGGCTCCTCAGCGTTCTGCAGGAGAAGACGGAAGATTTGGAAGCCAGGTAAAGAAGCTCCAATATTCGCATTACGGGGCCTCCCTGATTCGACATCCATGGGTAATATAGAGGCGTTCATTGAACAGTTGCTGGTGTTGCTCCTGGGTCGTGATACTTTTTCAAACATATTCATCGTCGAACTGGCAAACAGCTCCCTTGGCCCTAGGCCTCCACCTGGAGCTCCCCCTCAGCCTGTAATTGCCAAAATATTGAATTACAGAGACAGGGATGTTGCACTGAAACAGGCCAGATAGCCCTGCAATATGAGGGCTCCTCGATCTCACTTTTTCCAGACTTCACTATGAGGGTGCAGGAGGAGAGTTGGCAGTTTACTCCCTTGAAGTGCTGTCAATGTGAATATAATCTGGAATACGCAATGCTCTATCCGGCCACACTGAGGGTCATCATGAATGGTAAAACAAAAATCTTCACTGACCCTAAAGTGCTGCAGAAGTCCCTCAAGGAATACGTCAAGGCCGGCAAGCATAGGGGGGAGCTAAAGAAGCAAGACGGGTTAGCAGGCAGTGGCCTGGAGGAGCAGGACTGATGTTACTAAACATTGGCCTTATAACTTTGATTGGACAGGTATACCGAACTTGGTCTGCTGACTGATGAGTGTTTGAGGGGAGCTAGGGATCCTACTTCGTGACACCGCAGGCGATCGCTTCATATCCTTCTGTAGAGCGGGAACCAGGGCAAACTGAGACAGATATTAAATCCTTATGCTTAGTTAATATTAGATGCTGCCCTAATCCATTTTGGCTGATGGTCACCTGGGCCAGAAGTAGTGAGAATGCCCTAATATGCAACTTTATATAGTGAGATGGTGCCGGATATTTGACTAAATAATATGTGGATGGCCATGTTTTTCTGGTGTTTTTGTTTGTGCTAGTATAAGTGGTGAGCAAGTAACATCTGACTCTGCGTGTTACCCACTTTATAGAGATTTGCCAGAAATAATCTGCAGTGGATACTGTGTGCATTGTTGGTTTAGTTTTAAATTGTGGGAGGGGAAAGGGACTCCCGACTATGCTCTGTTGTGGAATGCATAGCTTGGGTGGGGGGTGGGTTTTATGTGGAATTTTGGTTTTTGCTCTTGAAGTGGCAGTGTGCACACAATATTTACATCACATCCACACAGTGCTGTGTGTTATAGGAGCTTGTTGGAGATATATGTATACTATCTACAGTGTAGAGATAGCCAGTATAGATTGGTATGGCACAGAGACAGAGCAATAGAGTCCGCCTACTGACATTGAACGGAAGAGTTTCTCAAAAAGGAGGAACCAGGAGCATTTTACCAGGTCCTGTACATATACTCCCAAATACAGATGTGGATAAATATTAATGTGCAGTTCCTAAAGTGAAGAAGTGTTGAGGTCTTTTATCGATTGCCCTCACACACCCCGGAGGATGTCATGCTTCACACGCTGCAATGCCCGACGGGCACCCATGAAGGGGCTCTTTGACAGAGATATTTTTTGATGAAGCCGTTGGGTGTGTGAGGGTATGTGGTCAAGGTAGTATGGAGAGTGTGTGATGTGATTTAAAATAGGTCTAGTCACACCCTACTAAATAACTTTATTCAGAGGGTACACTAACTTAACTAAAAATGAGTAAGCCCTGTCTCGAAATAATGGTCCTACAGGGTCTGTCTGGACTAAGTGGTCAACATGTTTCTTGCCTCATAGCCCCTAGAGGGTCTAGCAGCAATTTATCAGGACCGGTGTCTAAAAAAGAGAGAAGGTATCTTGACTCGTACACTACTGCAATGCTAGTTCTGATAATCATGATCTATACAGCGTTGCCGTTTATCACAAGGCCGTTTGGCCTGGAGTACTGAGACCCCTATATTATATGGTCGTTGCCGACGGGGTTGAGTCAACAGAGCTCTACGTTGCTCATGTTGTGTGGGTGACGTGGCAACTAGCTAACCTCCTACCCTTGCTCTGGGCCTCAGAAGATACATTCTCTCTTGTATCCGCTCATCAGAGATTGTGAGACCCTCTGCCGCACTTTCTCAGATGATTCCCCAATCCTGTTGGATATTGAGAGCCCACAGAAGAGGCCTGCACCTTTCACTTGGTGGCTCCCGCCATACTCGTTATTGGATAGTTTTTTTAAGTCCGGGCTGGCAGAGGCTATAGAGAGCTTTTTTGATATCAATATTGGTTCTGTCAGTAACTTTTCTACTGTCAGGAAGTCTTTCAAAGTTTATATACGGGGGATAGCCACGTCCAAGCACTCTGGAGTCCTCTGTGCTATTAGAGGAAGGCTGGCTAACTTAGAGAGCCGATTGTGCAAAGTGGAACGAGAGGCCCTGGCGGGAGGGGATTCCCAAGTAATGGATGTGTTGAAAGACACGCTAGAGGAATACCATGAGACAGCGGACAGTGAGTTCAAGCACATGGGAAAGTATGCAGTCGACAGAACATTTGGGGAAGGGGAAAGACCAGGTTCAGTTTTGGCGGCCTTGCTAAGAGACAGAAGAGAGCAGGGAGGGATGTGTGACTGGTTTGCAGGCAGAGAGTGGTGAGATGTTGAGAGACCCAGCTGCTATAGCTGACAGGTTTTGCCAGCATTGCACAGACCTGTATAGAACTAGAGTGAATTTGGAATGTGAAAGAGTAAGCGATCCAACACTACCTGGAACACATTAAGATGCCGTGGTTGACTGATGAGCACAGGGAATATTTAATAAGGATTTCTAACTTTACTACTCCTAAATGCCTTTTGTGAATACCGAAAGTTGCAGAGTTAGATTTTTTCTCAGTTTAGGAGTAGTAATGTTAGGAATCCTAAATTTTCTACCCCTAAATGTCTTTTGTGAATACTGAAAGTCGTAAAATTAGGATTTTTCTTAGATTAGGAGTAGTAAAGTTAGGAATGCTAACTTTGCTACTCCTAAATGCCTTTTGTGATTATCGAAAGTCATAAAGTTAGGATTCCTGTGTCTGATTACTTTTGTGAATCGGGCCCATAGTATCTGCCTATGCGGATGATACACTTTTTTATGTTAGAGATCCTGAATCTAATCTGTCCCCAGTACTAGATGAGGTGGTAAAATATGGTGACCTTTCTGGACTCAAAATTAATTGGACTAAGTCAACTATTTTATTTTCCCACTTTCTCCAGCCATGGTGCCTATTGAGTTAGAATGCCCCCTAGTATGGACTACTGAACCTGTGCGGTATTTAGGAATCCAGGTGCACATGGATTCTGAGCTGGTTTCAAGCGAGAACTATGGTAAAGAGCTTACTAAATTGGAAGGCGATGTGGAGTGATGGATCCGGCTTCCCCTATCCCTATTGGGACGCATATCACTCATGAAGATGGTGGTGCTGCCTAGATTTCTATTCCTGTTTGCGAACATCCTGATGGTCCTTCCTAGACATTTCTTTAAGGCCAGTCGCTCACTGCTGTTGAAGTTAGCCTGGGGGCGGAAGCACCATGTGTTCAGTGGAATACACTCACTCTACCTTACTCTTTGCTAGGCCTTGGAGCCCCGGACTTAGAATTATATTACCGGGCGGCTCTGAGCTTGCATATCTGTCACTGACTACCGAAGGGGCTGGTATTCCGCACTTGCAAACTGAAAGGATAGTGGCTGCGCCTTCCCCTCTCCCCTTATTGCTATTCCATACCCCTCCTAGACAATTGGGTATTTTAGATTCTGTGAACTCTGTCACTTATGGATGGCAGAACTTACTGAGGCGGCAATCATCCTCTTTTCTCCCTTGACCCCGATAAAATGCTCTTGTTACAGAACAAGCCGACATAGCAGAGCAGAACTGAGTGAAGGCAGATAGAAACGCCAGCAGCCAGCGCTTCGATTTAACAAGCGGAACAATAAGGTAAAATCCCAAATAAATTCAGGGGGGGGCATTTGGAGTGAAGAGAGTGGAAATAGCCCTAGTAAATCTGGTCCTTTTATTTATACTGCATACTGAGGACAACGGGTTATTGAAGACCGTGGACACACTTTGGATGTTTTAAATATCAAAATAAAGAAGTTAGAAGAGACTGATTCCAAGGGAGTGTATCTTGAAGGTATTTACCAAACTCCTGTCTCCAATATGTAACAATAGTTCATGTTAAAATATCGAGCCACAAATAAAACTGAGGATATATACTCTTTATTTCAGAGGTCGCAAGTCTAAGGTATTCATAATCGGAGGTGCATAAAACGATAAGATTTAATTAACGGCAGCGCGATACAACGGCCAGAACGTGCATGTTAAGGTATTCACAATGCTGTAAGAATATTAGATAAGAAACAGGCTCCCTCAATTCAATTTATTTTATTATGTTTTGGCTCTCAACAAAGGCCACATAAAATTCACGATACAATTTACATACAAAGAAAAAGAAATTCAATAAGCAAACACAATACAAGTTACATCCATTGGCAAAATAATCCAGAATAGGCAACGTCAGACATCTCCATTGCACATTAATAAATAGCTAAAAAACCTTTAAAAAAGTTAAAAATGTGGAAGCAAAACATTCGATTTGGGGGACAGTATTGAAATTGTAGAAAGATATTTACATTGGAGATACCTAGTAGGAAACATATTGGTTTTAACCATTTAAACCGCAAAGAGCGGAGTGCCGGGCAAATCAACAGGACATGCGTTCGATCCTGAATACTCAAATTACAAAAATTGCAGGTAGGAGAAGATCCATACCATTTAGATAACAGTAAATTTAGGGGCAATAAATCGTATCTTAAAAGAAACCATAATCTACGGACACCATGTGCCATATTCCATGTGGCATAAGGTTGGGCCAACTTCATAGAATAAGAGTTAAGGAGGAGATCACAACCCCCTTTTTCTCGTATTGCATTCATATCTGTTTGGAAGCACAGTTCCCACGATGCCTGTTTTAACAGGATTTTTAACTGGGCTGGTGAGTGAAGGAACAAAACACTTTCGTCTAGCTTTAAAAGTGACACAGCTCTTCTAAAGTTCCTTACTAATCGAGAGAACTCTTTGAAGTTGCCCAACAGTTCTCCTTTAAGGAGAGCTCTCATCGAACCCGGTTCAGCTCTGGCCAAACAAGCCACCCATCATACCAGAGCACATAATCCCTGCACCCAGCTGCTCCTCAGGCCGAAATCAAGCCTACATGCGGCCAAGGAGCACGCGGTGTTAAAGGTAGATAGGGATCTTAAAAGTTTCCCTTCAATTTTGTGACAGAAACCCCAGTGCTTCAGTTCTATGAGTTCTATGCCATATAGTATCGTTGCAGGAATCTTTGCCCTATACACTTTGAGTAAACTGGAGAAGTGTCTTTTACCGGTGGCGAGATAGAGGGAATTCAAACCCTTACCATGAGCGAGGGCTTTATGTGAGGTATGCTCAATATGGAGCTTCTCGCTCAAATTGGACGAAATTATTTTACCCAAAAAGGTATAGGATTTGACAACCTCTAATTTCTGACCCCCAATAAACCATCCAAAGTTTTCAGAACGGCACTTCTTTTTCCCAGCAATACACATAATTTTACTTTTAGATATATTAATCTTCATAAAGTGAGCATCAGCAAAAACATGTAAAGCCTGCAGCCGATTAGCCAGCCCTTTAGGAGTTAGATCTAGGACAAGAATATCATCGGCATACATCAAACAAGAGATAGGGGCCCCCCCTACCACCGGAGCTATACCCACACAAGCATTCAGGGAAGCAGGCAGGTCCACAGTGTACAAGGAAAACAATAATGGAGCCAGGAGGCAGCCTTGTTTAAGGACGTTCAAAGATGGGATTCGGTGCGAGAGTCCCCTTTCTCCACCTTGGAGAACACAGCACCAAGTATCAGTATGGAGAGCACGTACAAGATCCAGTAAGTAAGATGGCAAGCCAAGGGCTGCTAATTTTCTCCACAGCGTTCGACGATCTACTTTATCGAACGCTGTGGAGAAATCAATAAAAGCCGCAAACAACACCCCTCCTCTCACATGAGTGTATTTATCAGAAATCACATTCAGGGTGGTGAGGTTATCTAATGTACCGTGCCCCCTACGGAAACCCGTTTGTTCTAACGGCAAGATGTTATTCTCCTCGATCCAATCGTTAAGCAATATTAAAATACATTTTGCAAAAACCTTTCCGATTGAATCGAGGAGGGCTATCAAACGATAGTTCATGGGGTTGTCCCTAACTCCCTTCTTAAATATAGGGACCAATACACTTCCTCTCCAAGAAGCGGGGACCGTTTTAGTAATAAAACAGGATTTAAACAGTGGGTAGAGGATCTTACTCCATAGCAAGGGTTCCTGCTTCAGGACCGTCATAGGTAATTCGTCAGGTCCCATTGCGCCGGAGGAGCGCATGTTCTTTATGGCCTGTTCTATTGTTTTCTCAGTTGGAAAATTAATAGGGCCTTCAGATGTTAGATCAGGGGCACTATCTACAGCCAATATAGCATTCCCCGCGTACAGCTTCCGAATGTAAGAGGACCAGACCTCTTCCGATATAGGAATGGGGAGAGGGCTCATTCTAGTACCACAACCCCTACCTACTATGGACCAGAATTCACTAGGCCTGCCATGTACAACCGCCTCCCGCAAGTTTATCCATACAGAATCTTCCTTCTCCTTTTTCAGTTTCGCTTTTAATCTAGTTCTCCTTCTTTTTAGCCTCGATATTTCTTTTGCTAGTTCCCCAGATCTACCTAGAAATTGCTCTCGCACTAATTTATTTATTTCCTTATTCAGGATACGCAATGTGCTAGGATAAACTACCTTTTTCCTCCAACAACTAACCCTTTTCACATCTAGGATGATCATCCTCATAAACTTTTCAAAGTTAACAATTTCGGAACCATGCCAATCATGTAATTCTAATATAGTTTTACATAGCATATCCAGCACACCTATAATGGCAGTTGGATTCCAAAAACATCTACCCGAAGATCCATGAAAGTTGACATCGTTATTATTAAGGGACCAAGACACAGTGGGCGGAGGTTTTAAAGAAATAGTTATAATGATTATGCTATGATCACTCAAAGATGTAGGGGATACCATAAGATCCTGAATACATGGGAAAATATCATAATCAGAGATCACATAGTCAAGTATTGAGGCACTAAAGGGGGACCTGTGAGTAAATTTCGCAGGCACATCAGAGGGCAATCTCCCATTTAGAATAAGCCCCTCAACTGCCGATAATTCTTCTAAAAGAATCTTCCCTCTTTTGTTCGTTATTATTTTATCTGGAAAGAGGGTTTGTGGAATAAAATAGGCCTCTTCTTTAGGTTTGTTTCTAAATAGATTTAAACTAGCATTAGAAATTTTACAATTCAAATCTCCTACTAGGATAACTTCAGGTGGGGAATTAACATTTTTAATCTGTCCAATATACTGAAACACTTGCTTCAATAAAATGTTAAAACGCTCTTCGGGGGGAATATACACATTAATGATTACAACTGCCGATTTATTTGGAGAGCTAGGGAGATTAGCAATTGTTATAGCTTGAAACAGGTTACTTGGGTCAATATAATGAGAAAATCTCCAGTCCAGTTTGTTAGACAATAAGCAAGCAATTCCCCCTTTGGCGTGACCTTTCTTGGAGGGTGCAGCTGGCGCTTCCAATACATAGTAATCCTTCCCTGCATAAATGTTATTAGTACACCATGTTTCTTGGATGCAGATAACATTTGCTCCCAGCGAGAATAAAAACTCTAGTTTCTCTGAACTGCTATGTATTCCGGCTGCATTCCAAGAAATAATTTTCAGCTTATTGTTAAAGATGATGGAATAATTTGGGATTTTCTGTACTCTTTTTTGATAGGGCACTAGGCAGCCAATTCCACCTATGATTATCCTCTGATGGAAGAGAATTCAGAATTGGTGGGAGCGGCAATACCTGGGAAACCGAACGTTGCCCTTTAGAAACCCAAATCTTTAGATCTTTAAATGGAGAAAGAGCCCCATCTTGCTTATCACCTTTTTGGGTCATCCTGTGGGGATGCATGGTCTTACCAAGACTAAAAATAGGCAAGACGTCAATCCCTCTACATTGAAAGTTCTCCGCTTGCTGTAGTATCAGATTTACAATAATTTTGGAATAAAATTTGACCCTTATACGTGAAACACTATCTCCACCTAGCAAAGAAACTAACTCAAGGTCACTTGACTGAATAAGGTGGAGATTTTCCAAATCTCTGAAACATTTAAGCAACCATGATCTATTTAAGGGCAAATCAGCATCAAATAAAGGTAAGAAGTCCAAAACCAGAGTGTCCACATAAGGCATTGAGATTCTTGCCTGGGAAGAAAGGTGTGGACGTACACCAACCTCATCTGTAAGGGAAAAGGAGGAGGCCAAAGGGTTAAGAGCTCCAAGTTCAACCGGGTTTGAGCTCCTTATCTCTACCATTGGGGAGGCAATCAGTCCATGTCCGCCGTTCTGAGGTAGATCCTCCACAGTCAAAGGAAGAGTTTTACTAATGGTCTCTGGACCACAATATGGCGGGCAGAGTTCACTAGCCAAATTTGCAGCCACCGGGTTAGAGACAATGACAATATCTTCATTATCAGTTAAAGCAATTGGATCTTGGAAGATTATCCGTCTTTGTCTTTTCTTCTTATATTTGCGCACAGGCTTCCTTTTTTTACCCTTATTATTTCTATGTTCGCCAATTTTTTCATCATGTTGCCCTTTTTTCTCAGGGATGAATATTGGAAATAATTCTTGTGTTATTTTTGAAACTGAAACAGACAGATTTTCTTCCTCTATTTCAAGATTCTTTACACAGTTAGTTGCCGCAGTAGCAGGCAAAACCTTGGCAATGTTTTCTTGAACTACTACTGTAGGCTTTCTACCAGAATTCTCTACAAGAGTTTTTACTTGCCCTGAAGTCAAACTAGTTTCGTCCTCAGGGGAGGGAGCACTCCTCATTTCAGGCGCCTTTTGCAACAATGTATTCAATATTTTAGTGACAGAGTCCAGAATACAGTCAGAGCTGCCCACGAATTTGCCCAAAAGAAGTAATATGGAGGCTAGCAAATGTTCCAGGGCAATCAGAGATTCCGATATAGGTTTTTCGCCTGCAGCAGCAGACGGACAAATTCCAGATAGATTGAGCTCAGGGCTCTTGGAAACATTTAACAACGCGGACATATCCTGCACATTTATTGAGGGGGTGCTGCTATATAACAATAATCCAGATGGAGTAGCACCCGTTGATGGCTTACAGGTTTCTGGAGATTTCAAACTACCTGCCTCCAGGTAGCGGCCACAGAGTTCTAGGTCAATAGAGGATAATGAAGAATTTCCTCCTGACTGATCGTAAGAAGTAGAGGCATGTGGAGCTGGTGGATTATTAGCTTGTTTTCCCTCCATAGTTTGAACATGGAGCTTAATATCACCATCAGCCTCGGAATGTATAAGGCAGGTCCTCGCCGTAGTTTCTATCTGTAATGGATCTATCATCACAGAGAGGGGGACCGAATTATCAACCACTTCAGTCGGCCCCATAAGTGCCACTAAAGGCGGGTCATCTTTTCCAACGACTGGTAAATTCTTATCCACCGGTTTTTCCCACAGTTCAAAAAGCTGGCATTGTCCCTTTAGTAACGGATTATTAACTGATTTATTTCTTAGGGGGTTGGATTTTGATTTAGCACAGGTCCTTCCCCCTACTAATCTCCCAGAACGAAGTTTCTTTGTTATCCTCTCCAGTACTTTTTCACAGGATGTCGTTTATACAACAATAAATTTCCACAAGGAGTGCAATTAAAAATGATAAATAAACCATAAAATGGATATGATGATGGAGAAAAGTCTGGGGTTGCCCTCCAGTCAATGTCAATGGAGCAAAAGAAACTGTTATTTAACTTCACGTGACGGCACTTTGTATTGCAGACAACACATCTATTTAGTAGGAAATTTTAATAACCTGGCCCAGCCCAGCCTACCTCAGTCACCGAGGGCTACAGAGGGCCCGCCCTTTGCCCGGGCTTAGCCCGGCACCGCCTGCGCGCGTCCCGCGATGCGCGGTCCTGCTGCACAATTAAAGCCAGGTGAGGGGGGCGTGGCGGGGAGGTGCTCCAGTCCCAGATGGCTTGTGGGATTTGCAGTTTCCTGGTCTCCCTGTCCGCCTACTAGCCCAGAAACACGAGTGTTTCCGGCGAAGCGGGAAACGCGAACAGTAGAGTTCAAGCGCTGCCCAATAGCGCTTTCAGGTGAGTAGCGCTTCAGAATGTCAGCAGCGACCTCCCAGCGACGAGGGTTCTCCTTCCACAGAAGTCAAACAGCAGCACCGGATTAGCAGCGGCTGTCTCCGCTCCCCAGCGCTCCTGCTGCACAATTAAAGCCAGGTGAGGGGGGCGTGGCGGGGAGGTGCTCCAGTCCCAGATGGCTTGTGGGATTTGCAGTTTCCTGGTCTCCCTGTCCGCCTACCAGCCAAGAAACACGGGAAACGCGAGCAGTAGAGTTCAAGCGCTGCCCAATAGCGCTTTCAGGTGAGTAGCGCTTCAGAATGTCAGCAGCGACCTCCCAGCGACGAGGGTTCTCCTTCCACAGAAGTCAAACAGCAGCACCGGATTAGCAGCGGCTGTCTCCGCTCCCCAGCGCTCCTGCTGCACAATTAAAGCCAGGTGAGGGGGGCGGGGAGGTGCTCCAGTCCCAGATGGCTTGTGGGATTTGCAGTTTCTTGGTCTCCCTGTCCGCCTACCAGCCCAGAAACACGAGTGTTTCCAGCGAAGCGGGAAACGCAAGCAGTAGAGTTCAAGCGCTGCCCAATAGCGCTTTCAGGTGAGTAGCGCTTCAGAATGTCAGCAGCGACCTCCCTGCGACGAGGGTTCTCCTTCCACAGACGTCAAACAGCAGCACCGGATTAGCAGCGGCTGTCTCCCAGAGGAAGAGGGGGGAGCCCCGAGATATGCTGAATGGTTATGTAGCCGCTCAATAGAAGTAGAAAGGAGCCAATTATGCAGTGGCCCATAGGCAATAGAATTATGATAAACTGACGCCCATTATGAATGAATCAGATACTAGCGAGAAGGGATATAAAGAGTGAAGCCCCCGCAATACCCATGTTTTACAAGAGGCTCTGAAAAAACAGAGTTCAAGCGCTGCCCAATAGCGCTTTCAGGTGAGTAGCGCTTCAGAATGTCAGCAGCGACCTCCCAGCGACGAGGGTTCTCCTTCCACAGAAGTCAAACAGCAGCACCGGATTAGCAGCGGCTGTCTCCGCTCCCCAGCGCTCCTGCTGCACAATTAAAGCCAGGTGAGGGGGGCGTGGCGGGGAGGTGCTCCAGTCCCAGATGGCTTGTGGGATTTGCAGTTTCTTGGTCTCCCTGTCCGCCTACCAGCCCAGAAACACGAGTGTTTCCCGCGAAGCGGGAAACGCGAGCAGTAGAGTTCAAGCGCTGCCCAATAGCGCTTTCAGGTGAGTAGCGCTTCAGAATGTCAGCAGCGACCTCCCAGCGACGAGGGTTCTCCTTCCACAGACGTAAAACAGCAGCACCGGATTAGCAGCGGCTGTCTCCCAGAGGAAGAGGGGGGAGCCCCGAGATATGCTGAATGGTTATGTAGCCGCTCAATAGAAGTAGAAAGGAGCCAATTATGCAGTGGCCCATAGGCAATAGAATTATGATAAACTGACGCCCATTATGAATGAATCAGATACTAGCGAGAAGGGATATAAAGAGTGAAGCCCCCGCAATACCCATGTTTTACAAGAGGCCAACATTCCCCCCCCTCCCCTTCCTTTGTGGACCCCCAATGTCCCCCTTCCAAGGGTGAACTTACCACCCTCCCACCCATCACTAGAGAAGGTCTGGCCGCCTTAGTGCCTTTGGTCAAGTCTGGTTCTCCTCTCGACCCCTGCCCGGCCCACATTCTCCGTCATGTCTTTGTTACCTGCCCAGATCCCCCCCTTCACCTCCTTAATAGTTCTCTTGCCCAAGGCGTAGTTCCCAACTCCTTGAAATCGGCGGTTATTGTGCCCATATTGAAAAAACCTGGGGCTGATCCCTCTGTCCCTGCCAATGTCCGCCCCATTTCCCTCCTGCCATTCCTGGCCAAGGTGCTCGAGCGCCATGTCACCCGCGCTCTGAGCTCCTTTGTGGAGACACATGGAGTCCTTGCCCCCCGCCAGGCCGGCTTCCGCTCCGCACACTCTACGGAGTCCGTTGTCATCTCGGTCCTGGACAACCTCAGGGAGGGTATGGACACCAATCAACACCAGGCCCTTGTGCTCCTCGATCTCTCAGCCGCCTTTGACACGGTAGATCACACCATCTTGTTGTCCCGTGTCAAGGCGGCAGGGATCGGGGGGACCGCCCTGGTCTGGTTGTCCTCCTTCCTGAGTGATCGCACCCAGGCTGTCCGCCTGGGTGACTTCACAGCGGACGTCCGGAAAGTTCAGTGCGGGGTCCCCCAAGGCTCTTCCCTTTCCCCCCTCTTGTTCAATCTCTATGTCGCCCCTCTTATCTTTTCCCTTCAACAGATGGAGGTCGCCGTATTTAATTATGCGGATGACCTCCAGCTTGTCTTCAACCTATCTTCTTCTCCCTCCTCTGTGCTAAACTTTCAATCTATCATGCTCCATATTAGGGACTGGATGAACCACAACCACCTTAAACTCAACCCTGACAAGACCGAGCTGGTGTTGACGGGTGGTTCATCCAGCCCCTGGTCCTCTCTCTTCTGGCCTCCCTCTCTTGGCCCTTCCCCCGCACCCTCCTCATCTGTTAAAACCCTAGGCATAAAAATCAATTCTCAACTTACTCTTCACTCCCAGGTCAGCTCTGTGGTATCTTCCTCTTTTCTTTCCCTGCGCACTATTCGCAGACTGTCTCGTTTCTTCACTTTCTCTGCCCTCAAGCTTATAATCCTGGCCATGGTGGTGTCCCGCCTGGATTACGGCAATGCTTTATATGCCGGCATCCCCGCTTACAGCTTGCGGCGTCTACAACAGATTCAGAACCAGGCGGCCCGCCTGGCCTTCAAACTCCCTAAATTTCACCATTCTACCCCCCTTTTGAAATCTTTACACTGGCTCCCTGTGGGCGTCAGGGTCCAATTCAAGCTTGCA
The DNA here is from genome assembly GCF_964263255.1 of Lissotriton vulgaris. Taxonomy (NCBI): domain Eukaryota; kingdom Metazoa; phylum Chordata; class Amphibia; order Caudata; family Salamandridae; genus Lissotriton; species Lissotriton vulgaris. Next base: position 33,172 of record NW_028251855.1, on the reverse strand, counting down.
ACCATCACCTTTCTGGCCCGACTTGGCTTGGCTCCGGCCTTTATCTCATCCGAGATTACTCCATATGTTCCCACTAGGGAACTACGCTCGTCCTCTCAATCCCTCCTCACTGTCCCCCGTTTCCGGAGAAAGAAGTGGGGAGGATCCAAATTCGCCACCCTTGCCCCGACCCTTTGGAATTCTCTTCCCCTTGAACTTCGCACCATTACTCTGTACCCACAATTCCGTAGACACCTCAAGACTTATTTGTTTACGAAGTCTTTTGATTAATTTTCCTCCAACCCTCCCTGCCTATTAGCCCCAGATCCGGTTAGAGTTAGCGCCAAGAAACCGCTGGTATACGTGCGCTTTAGAAATAATTTTAAATCAAATCAAATCAAGAGGCTCTGAAAAAACAGAGTATGGGTAATACACGTTCGAATTAAATGTGTATCAAGGGCGTTTGGAGTTTGCCACTGAAAAAGAGGAGGGGCTGATTTAAGAACATGTGCATGTCCTTCGCACTATGGGAGGGGGTTAAACAAATCAGTTTAATCATGCAATGTATATACAGTGTAAAACTCTAAATATGTATGATGTGTATTGATGGATTGTACTTGCATTTATTTGATTTTAGGTAGCAAAATTCACTGAACAAGATTGGGGACAACTAAAACTATCTGTTTGTCTTGATAAAGGTGGTATCAAATTAATACATACCGCCGAAATGCGTTGACGCTAAGGGGAGGCACAATTGAACACGAAGGCTAAGGAAAGGGTGCAAATATAAAGTTTGAAATATTGGCCCGGGGCTTTCAAAGTCAATGTGCAATTGAATCAGACAAGTTTTAAGTCTTTCATGTTTTGTTGTTGTCCAGATTATGCAGGTCATAATTTGTTTATATTGTATGTGGATTCATTGAATTGTGTTCTTTTTAATTAAATTGTGGAAACTTATTAATTTTTAAATTGTTTGTCTATGACACTAAAATATGTAAATGCACTTTTTTGAAACATTTTTGTACATGTATTGTCTTTAAAAAAAGAGAAAAAATATTGCAAAAGGCCCAAGACTTATAAATAAAGATATAAGTTTTTCAGTCAAGAAAAATTTCGTGTTAGAGTATTGTATAGAGTAGTGACTATATGTCACAACTGTATAAGATTAGATACAATAATTGGTATAGGTTTTATTACAATCAAGGGAAACTTTCTCTTATTTTTGGGTATTAGTACCTCTATTCCCTTGGTTCATCTAAGGGGTCCCTCTCATTTGTTACAACCCTATAAAATACTGTAAATGGCCGCTTATTGTCTGTGAGAGAGAAGTGGTCAGAGCATTGGCCTCAGTAAACATCACCAACATAATCAACATTCTCTGATGTGTGGTCCGAAAATGGGATGAAATTGAGGCAGAAGGTCATAATCACGCATTGCTTGTGCGGTTTCACTACCACAGAGTGAGGCATGCACTCCATGAGATTGTTGGCCAAGACATGCTTGTACCCGCAGAGGTATCCTCCTTCACCTTATTGATACGCTCGGATTCACCAAGTAAGATAGTCTTCAGTATTTACAGTATAACAAAGGACTTACGCAGGAATCACTACACTAAAGCAAGACTGAAATGGCAAAACAAACTTGGAATGATGATTGACGACATCACCTGGCGCTATTGCTGCGAGGTCACAAAGCATGTATCTTTAAATGGAAGTTACTGTTTAATACATTTTAAGTTTCTCAACAGAGTTTATTACACGCCTGATAGGTTATGTCGGTATGGTTTGCATGGTTTGCATGGCACTGCAGAATGTTGTAGAAGAGTTGTAGGGCTGGCCCGGCTGGTTTCTTGCACACAGCCTGGGAATGCCCTGAGGTTGCTAGATTCTGAAAGGCAATCTTCCAAACACTAAGAGATATTATAGGGCTGCAAATGGCATGCAATCCGTTAGTGGCTTTGCTAGGATGGACAAAACAACTACATAAAGATGTGCACCGCTTGATAGATATGGGCCTTTGGCTGGCAAAGCGTAAGATGGCAATGAGATGGGCTCGAGGGCCAGCACCTACGGTAGCTGACTGATCTAAGGATATGATTTATTGTAATACACAGTCAGAATTATATAGCAAATTGTTGCCTCCTCGCAATCGTCCCAAATATTTTTGGGGGCCCTACCTGAGTTACCTAGCAACAAAGCAGCCATAGGAGGGGTCCTGCCTTGATGGTGCAGGTTGGTCTCATGTTTTGTATACTACAGCCCATGTTGCCAATTGCATCTGTTGTAATCCTTAACCTGTTTACTTTTGCTTGCTGAAGAGCAAATATTGAGTATTGTCTGCATGTTAGTCATTTATGCCTCTAATTGCTCCCATGTATTCTCCTGCAAGACTTTGTAAAGATGTTGTGTATATTACATATGCCTGCACTGTGTGTTAAGTGCCAAGATGTCAATGTGACTGCTTTTTTTAATTGAAACTTAATAAATAAATACATTTAAAAAAATTAAAAAGCGATGAAGGAGAAAAGAGATTGAGACAAGTTTGACAGTTTCAAAGTTATTGATGTGGGAAATTCTGTCGACGAAAATACAAGTGTAAATGAAATGTTTACACAAAATGTTGTTTTGGATTCCCAGGTCCTATAATTTCTAAAGGAAGAGTAAATAGTTTTTTATCAGCAGTAAGGCATATAATAACTTAGAAATCTCCTAAGAATTCATACAACTGAAAAAGAACAGACGCTTCAAAGTACATTAATGATTACAATTAGGCCTGGGCGGTAAACTTCACTCTGTTCACGAGTTTGTGGAGTTTTCTGCACTCCACAGAGCTCTTGGAGTGCAGAAAACTCTGCTGCGCGATGTGCAATGGGGTTTTTTCCCCGCATTTACAGTTCACAAGTGAGAGCTGCCGCTCCAGTAGAATTTCCACCCAAGCTGCAGGAATAGCAACACAAACTGCAGTTTGCACTGCACTCCGCCACTTGCAAACTACGCCCAGTCCTGGTTACAATCCAGCAGCTGCGGCCCGTGCAGGTAAGAGCAGCAACTGGGAATTATACTAGATTCTCAGCCACGGCCCATGCAAGTAAAAGAACGGTGAGGCCGGGTGGGGGATTTCAACAGACAACGCCAAGGGAAAATTAATTATTTATTTAATTTTCCCTTGTGGTCGTCTGTCAAATACCCCCCCCCCCCCACCCCGCCCCACTGCTCTTACCTGCACGGGCCACAGCTGCAATCCAGTTATTTTGAAAATGTGGAATGCATATATGGATATTCAATATGTTGCGATGAATTGAATTGATGTTGCTCACTTAGTTACATCATATATAACCAAGGCTGAAAAGACAGTGGGTTTTATTAACAAGGAAGTGGTGTAGAGAGGCGTTAGCCGTCTTGGCTTAACGCCTCTCTACGCCACTTCGGAAACGCCAGGCTGCACCATATTAACAAGGATATGGTGCAGTCTGGCCTTTCCCCCTGCGATGGCGCTAAGTTACACAACTTAGCGCCAGCGCAAACACCTTTACACCGGAGTGCAAGGGTATCTGCGAACAGGGGGGTTTGTTTTTGTGTAGGAAGGAGTTCCTTCCTGCACATAAACAAACCTAAAATGCCATTTTGTAACTTTCATGTGTGCTGCTTCGTGCAGCACACATGGAAGTTACAAAATGGCATTTTGAAAAACGGTTTGTTCATGTACAGGAAGCGATACCTACCTGTACATTAACAAACCATGGCATTTTGCTATTCCATGTTTGCTGCACAAGGCAGCACACATGGAAAAGCAAAAAAGAGGAGAAATAAAGCATTTCTCCTTGTTTCACCACCTTAAGAATAGGGTTTTTTTGGTCTTAAATTTGGCGCTGCCACCTACTATCGCCAAACTTAATAATAGGTGGCAGCGTCAACTTCAATGTGTGTTGTGGTGGAACGCCCACTCCAAAAACGCCCACTGGGCGCCCCATTTCCCTCTAAGTTTAGTGTGAAAGGGACCCTATTATCAAAACAGCGTTAAGCCACTTAACGTGGCTCTAAGCCACGTTACGTGGCTTAACACTGCCTCGATAATCGGGCGCTGACCCTATCGCCACCACAACGTCATAAAAAGTGACGTTGTTGTGGCGTTACAGGCTTGATAATATGCCCCAGAGATGAAAGAAATTTCAACGGAGAAGAGTCTTAGCAAGAAATTGTACAGCTTTAGCTTTAAAAAGCTTTCCCATCGAGAGATTGGATCCTATGATTGTTCAGATCGCTTGAGCTTTGCCATTTTATATTAAAAGTCAAGAGGAATCATTTGGGTACGTCTAGGTCTTGCCTCCTCACTAAATAGAGTATTGAAATCTTTACAAGAAATCCAATACTTAGCAGAGAATGAACCAGAAAGTAGAGATATCGTTAAAACTAATATTTTGGATACATACTATCCCAAAAGAAGTCCACATCTCGGAAACCTATGTCTGGATAAATTAGTTCAACATTACAGCTTTAAAAGAAAATTTACAGACAATATAAAAGAAGAGAAATATGCAGCAATTCGATGTGATGTATGTTTAGTAAAACACGCCAAATAAATCTAATAAACCGCAAAAAACTCAGTTGTGAATGTCCCTTGTATAAAATGTAGGAAAATGGATGTGCAAAACCTCGGATAATGTAATCCACGTTTGAACTTCAAAATTTTTGGCACAATGCATTATGGGGTTTGTAGTCTTCTGGATAAAGACTTTGAATTGATGTTGGAACAATGAATGAATTATTGTGAACATAACAATATATTCATTCCATCCAAGAAATCTTTGATTACTGTGGTTACTGTTAAACCTATTGAACTTTGTTTAAACCCTTGTTAGGGCAGGATTGGTGCCTAGCGGGACACTTTAGAAAAGTCAGCTACTAAGAAACTTGTTTACAACTGGAAACACAGCAGCTGAAGTAATGTATAATATGCCTGGAGAACACAAGTCTATAGTTTGCCTAATGCCTACAATGCAAGCATGTTCTACATTTAACCCTTTGGGCGTGACCGGAATTCCTCCACCCTGCGGGTGAATTCCACGTGCGCTCAAATCAGATGGCCCCTTGCCGTTCAACGCACACGCCCACCGTGACGTCGGACGGCCGGGGGCTGTCTGACGCATGAAAAGGGTTAACCAACAACTTCTGAAACTGGAAAAACAACAAATTGTGGAAATTGAAGCTATTGATAAAATTGAACACCATGGAGTGACTATTCTTCCAACAGAGAAACTACAGGCTAAATTGCATTCTTTGCATCTCTGTATCTAAAAGTGCAGGCTTAGAAAAGACTTTACATGTATGTATAAACCATCCGGTAATTTTGCAGCGTAATTGAAATGTGGAAAGAGGTTTAGTAAATGGTGCAATGGGAAAAGTTGTTGATTTTGTAAATGTTCAGAATAGAAATGGAGTAGAATTTCTGATTATAAAATTTGATCAGGTTAAGGAGGTAAAACGGATTGGGTGTTGTGCTGTACGGTTTTTTGCTTCTGAAAGATTTGTATGTTCGCACACAACTGTTGTCTCTGTTTTTTAGCATATGCAGTAACTATGCATAAAACTCAAGGTTTAAGTATAGATAGAGCTTTGTAAATATTGGAAGTACAGTGTTCAAAGAGGGAATGGCATATGTTGCATTGTCTTGAGTAAGACAAGTGTCTGGTTTGTATTTGATAGATTTTGATATGAAAAAGGTTAGTGCTGATGCAAATTATGTAAGAGAGTACAATTGTTTAAAAAGACTTTACGCTCCTGATTTAGGTGAATATATCATATATGAGAAATGTATAGTGTGACAAAAACGGAAATATGTCAAAGATGCAACTGAGGTTCAAAAAAGGAAAGCAACTGAAGAAAAAGTTGAAATTATAAAGAAAAAAAGAGAGAAAGTTTTGATGATATTGTAGGATACCAGTTAGAATACAGTTCAGGTATTCACTGTGATGCTTATGTGATTCAGAATGTTGTGTTTCATTTACCACATCTTCATCATGAAATCATTTTTAGATATATGTACTGGTTCATTGACATTTACTCTCAACATGCAACAAGATGCACAAGAATTGGTAATGCTTATGCTTGGAGTATTAGAACATGAAGGAATACACATTGAAAACGGATTTGGACTAAGTTACAAGTGGAACCATAAGAGTGAAGAGTGTTCTTTTACTTTTACCACTGAAATAGAAACAGAATGCTTCCTATACTTGACAATACCAGACTGCGAATCAGTACCTTTGAACAAATTGATAAAAACAGCAAATCAGGATAAGGTTTGAAAATATCTAATTTATTGTTACGGCAATGCAGAGCAAATAGAAGAAAATTAGAAGCAAAAATTACACATTTTAAAGCAAGTTAAATATCTATTTCAGGAAGAACTTATACAGCAACAGCTATTATTTTTCATGAAGGACTTACTGCAACATCTGGACTCTATATTGTTTATTTAAAGTGTAATAAAGGATGGACACTTTGCAATGATGCCCACTTAGAATTCAAACCTAGATTGCCTAAGGAATTACCAAATTCATATTTGCTATTTTTGCAGCTAAAGTTTTGAGTACATCATTCGGCCTTTTGGGAAGATGTAAACAGAAATTAGACAGCACTGCAAACTTATTATTATTTGAGCTAATTGATATTACACTTGAAGAATTGTGCTTAAAGGCAAATTGTTTATATATTAGTTGTCTATATTGTATCAGATGTAAATAAGAGTCTACTTTTTGGCAAATGTATTTGAGATAAATAATAGAGTTAATTTAGATGAAGGAAATAATTAACAAAGAGTAGATAGGAAAATACATATCTACACATATGGATAATGATGCTCTATGCTGATTTAGTTTTTTTCTACAATCAATTTGATTGTTTTTTCCCCGCTGTTCAATGATGATACTGCATTGAAATCACTGTGTATGGTGAAGTTAAGTGGAATCTGAGAACAGCAAAAAAGGGAAACTGAAAATGTAATTTAATTCTAGATTTATGTTGTGTTCTTATAAAATATAATGTTATAATTTCTGTAATATATTATAATTAAATAACAGTTTTCTTTTTCTTCTTTATCGTAGCTACTGTTAAAGTTTGAAAACAGTTTTAATGCTGTTTAGGATAATACTACTCTGAAATAGTTCTGCTGAGTAATGCTTGAAAGGTAAGAATGCATAATATAATATGCATGAAAACCTGGAAAAACTTTTAAAATGTAATTATATGTTATTGGTTTCTAAAATAAATAATGTTCATCCTTTCACCATTTGCAAAGTTTCATATTTCTGAGTAGTAGTAACATAATTACTTTTTACAAAAGTGCATATACAAATAAAAGTGCCTTAATTGCAAGGTATTTACTCCTCATTATGCAGGACTGGTGTATATTGAACTCCCTAACCAAGTACCCATGCAGTCATTGCTCTTGCAGTCATTCAATCTCCGAGCCACTATCCATACACTCATCCATTCACTGAGTCACTACCCATATACCTATTCATTCACCCAGGTACTATCCATGCACTGATGCAATCACCTAGGAACTGCTATTGCACTCACCCATTCATCCAGAAACTAGACATGCACTCATGCATCTACTCAGGCACTCTCCATGCACTCATGCAATCATTGAGGCAGTACCCATGCTTGTATCCAATCACACAGACACTACCAATACAGTCACCCAATGAGCCAGGCACTACCCTTCCATTTATCCATTCACTCAGGCACTACCCAGGCACTCATCGAATCACTCCAGCACTACCTCTACACTCATTGAATCACTGAGACACTATCCTTCAACACAACCAATCACCCAGGCACCACCCATGCACTCATCCAATCACCCAGGTGCTACCCATAATCTCATTCATTCATCCAAGTACTATACATGCGCTCATGGAATCACCCAGGCATTGTTCTTGCACTCAAGCAATCTCCCAAGCCTTGTACATGCACTCATCCATTCACTCAGTCGCTACACATGCACTCAAGCATTCACTCAGACAGTATTCATGCACTTACCCAATCACCTGGGCAGTACCTATGCACTCATCCAATCACACAGACACTATCAATACACTCACCCAATGAGCCAGGCACTACTCTTCCACTAATCCAGTTACTCAGGCACTACCCATGCACTCATCCAATCACTCGGGCATTACCTATGCACTAATTGAATCACTCTGACACTGTCTTTCAACTGTTCACTTACGCACTCCCCCTGCACTCATGCATTCACTCAACAGTACTAATGCAGGCATCCAATCACCCTGGCTTTACCAAAACATTCATCCAATCACCCAGCTACTACCCATACTCTCATTCATTCACCCAAGTACTACCTGTGCACTCATCCAATCACCCAGGCAGTATCCACACATTCATCATTCATCCAGTTGCTATCCATGCAATCATGCAATCACCCAGGCAGTACTCCTGTACTCAACTATTCACTCAGGCAGTATCCTTATAGTCATGCATTCACTGATGTACTACCTATGCACTCATTCAATCATCCAGGAACTATTTTTACAATCATCATACACATTCATGCAAGCAATCAGTTTCACAACATACCATTTTTCTATTTTTAACCAGTATAGATGGTTCCATGAGTACCTTTTTATTTATTTTGAAAACTATTTTGAGGTTTTTTTGTACTTTCTAACAATGTTGTTTTGAACAATGTTGTTTTGTGGTATTTTTGACTTTTTAAAACAGAAAAAAATAAAGTCTAACAATAGTGTTTCTAAACAACAAAGAAATACAAGGTTCAAAAACAAAAAGCATATTGACACTTATGTGTTTTTAACAGATTAATGATGGCATCAATGAAAAGTTGACCGACACGGAGAGTTCTCAAACACTTCCTGCAGTGTATTCCTGCATCACAGGTCGGGAAGATCAGGGGTAAAGAAGTTGTAAGAACAGCTCCAGCTGATGTTGAAGGTCGATTGTGATTATTTGCTGTAGCTTGCTCCCTCTTCTCCTGAGCCATCACTTCACATGCAAGACGAATTGGATGTATTGTCTCCAGATGTTTCTGCATTGATGATGTGCCACAAGAATACTTATTTTCAGAAGCTCTGGAAAGGACTTTGTGGCAGATGGTGCAGGTGACTTTTCTAGCATTCACTTTGTTCCCCTTCAGGCACGGTGAAAAGGCCTACACAATACTCTCCTTCCTTTTCTTCATCAGATCTTCAATCTCCTTCCGCCGGTCCTCTTCAGGATGTGCCAATTTAGCTTTTTAAGTAGTCAAAACAACCCAAAAAATAAAAAATTCTGTAGAGCCTTCAAAAAAGCAGTCTCCAGATGCAGCACACCCAAAATAAGAGGAATACAACAGGTGTTGGATCCGCCCTCTAAGAAAATAAAAGCTTTTCAACCAATCATAAGTTCTCTTTCAATGTCACAAGGAGTCCCATAGAGGTCGCAACCCATCGTGTATATGTAACACACCCGTAAAATGTGCTAAATTTAATTTAAAAGTATAAATTGCTATTTAAAATTGTGTTTGAAACTATTTCAGTGGAAAGTCTTCGAGCAAAACAGATATTTAAACTTGCAACATTGACATTACATACTTTTTAAAATTACACCAGAGTCTCTACTGGTACGTGATCCCAGAAATACGTGCCAGCAGGGTTCACGACTCGTAAGTGACTGGTGTTCAATGGTGCCACGTACATAAAAATATGTTTTAAATGTCTTAAAAATGTTTTACAACTACACTAATACAAATTTTGGGGATTCAATAATATATCTCTTTGTTCAAAAAATATATTATTTCACTGTAAGTATGTATTTTAGATTACATTAGTATAACGGATTCGTGCAATACCGTGCAATACCATCGCATCTTTAAAAATCTATTTAAAATATGTCACACAAAAATTATAATTTCTATAATACTATTTTTTTTCACTCACTATTAAACCTCTTCGTAAAAAAATATATTAATTTGTTGTAAATATGTATTTTAGACTGACATTCGTATGATGGATTCGTGCACCCACTGCGGAGGTCCGCTTTCAGTGTGTGACCTTTTTTCATAAACTAAAAATAATATATATATATATATATATGAAGAAGATATTTATCATAAAGAGACAACAAAACATCTTTGTATATGTATATATTTATTCACACAAAAAAACAGATTTCAGGGACGTTACAGTTAGTAATTAGTATTTTAAAAACTTTAGAAATTCACTGAAGAGAACATGGGTTTCAGGGATGTTATAGCTAGAAATTAGCATTTAACAAATCTTAGAATTCCACTGAAAAAAACACAGGTTTCTGGGATGTTAAAGTCACAAATTAACATTTAAAGAACCTTAGAAATTCACTGAAAAAAAGAGGTTTCAGGGATGTTATAGTTAGGAATTGCAGCTTAAAAAACCGTAGAAATCCATAGAAAAAACAAAAGGATATAGGGACGTTCTAGTTAGGCTGACATTTCACTCACACAAAATTCAGCTGTTATAGTTAGCTGTCCTAACTATAACTCGCGCCCCCACAATGCACTGCTGATTATGACACATATTACATCACTTATGACATGGTCAGTGACATCACTGATGGCATCACTGATGACACCTCAAATGAGATCACTGATGACATCATCCACATAATCTCTGATGCACAAACTCACACCCCAATATAACCTATCATACACCCACTTCAAATTTCTGATTACTATTCTTGAAACCATTGACACACCAATACCAGTACATACATGCCCACTCAAAGGTCTACATACATATCCACTCACTCACCCATACAGGTATGCATACAGCCAGTCATTCACCAGTACATCTTCTGAGATATCCAGTCATACATTCATATAGCCACTCATATACCGTCAGTCACCCATAGAGCTACTCACACACCTACTCACTCAACCAAACACTCAATCACACAGCCACTTACTCACTCATACAGAAACACACACACACACACTACTCATACAGATACTAACAAATACTTACTCTCCATACAGTCACTGACACAAGCACACATTCACCCATACAGCTACTCTCACAATCACTCACTCGTACATACAGTCACTTATACACTCCAACACTCACATATACTGCCTTTCACATATGTAGTTACTCACCCAAATACCACTGAGCCATCCATTCACTCTCTAAAAGAGCCATATGCATACTCACTCACCCATACATTCACTCACAGATGCACTCATGAACCCATATATATATAGTACAATTATACATCCAATTATATCAAATGCTTAGGAAGACTTGTCTGTCTGGTAATATTACATTCATCAAATAGATCACCATTTTTTCAGTTCGTTTTCAGAAATATCTGCAATTGCATCCTGTGATGTCAAATGTTAAAACATAATTAATTGTGCATATCATTAGGCTCACACTAATATATATAGTGATGAAATTTCCAATAAACAATGAAATATAAAAGAAACGTCATTGTACGTAATGTCGCCCTTCCATTGAATGTTACGACCCGGCTTGAATTTGATTGGTTGCCGTCTCGTTGCTGGGAAACGTACATAATAACAGTCACGTAACTGATCCGTTTGTATATAGCAAGGATCATGTTGAAGTTCATGATATTGTCCCATTTTTGATCGTTAGTCGGTCTTGCCCCAGTGGGCGATTGTGCACGCTTTTATCACGCAATGTCATCATATTAAGTTGCCAAAAGGTACTATTGCCCCAGTGGGCTAAGTGTCTATAAGTTTTACAATTGTCCAAATGGATTTCTGAGTCATCATGAACTACAGAGATTGAATATATACTTTTCATCGGACGAACTCTAAACGTAAAAGACAATGTTTACAAATCCATGTTCTTCCGCCACCTCGTGATGTGTGAAATCTAAAAATAAAATGAGTTACATTAAAATCAAGAAACCGCGGATATTCATGTCAATCAATTTTCATTCATATAAGTGAATTGATAATTCTTCAGTAATATTTTGACCAATTGGTGTTAAACATTCAAAATCTACAATATATTTGGACTCCAATTTTCTGAGGGACAGTTCCCTGTTGCCACCTCTTACTCCAAGATCAACACTGTCAATTACAACCAACTGCACCAATTTTTCATTTTGCATATGCATAGCAGAGAAATGTCTCGCAACTGGATATTGCCTGTTGTTGCTGTGTATAGCACGTAAGTGTTCTAACACCCTTTTTATTGCGGTTTGTTTGGTGCTACCCATGTACCATTTGTTTCAGGGACAAATCAATATGTATATGCTATATGGAGTATTGCATGTCAGTCGCTTTCGAATTGTGAACACTCTCTTACTATTGGGAACCGTCAGTGTTTTACAATCTTTGCTGAATTTACAAGCCTTACACTTCAGGCAGCATTTAAAACCCATATCGTCTTCCTTAATTGAGCTAATTTAGGAGGTTACATGATTATGACTAAGTTCATCTCTTAGTGATCTCCCTTTCCGAAATGTAAGTTGGGGATTATCACTAAGGTATTTCTTGAGATGGCTGTCGGTTTGTAGGACATGCCAATGTTTTTAAAAAATCTTCAGAACCTCGTGTGCTTGCTCAGAGAAAGTGGTTATGAATCTTATCTTGTCAGTTTCTTCTATCTCATTGCGAGGGTTAAGTAGTTCTTCTCTATTCTTGAGAGTCACTCGTTCTTTAGCAGTACTTATCATTTTTTCACTATACCCTCTGCTACGGAATCTGTCACACATAATCCTTTCCTCCACCTGGTATGAATCGTCTGTGCTGCAATTACGTTTAGCACGTAGTAATTCCACGTAAGGTATACTACCTACCAGGCTGCGAGGATGACAACTGGTAGCATTTAAAATACTATTGCCCGCTGTTTTTTTGCGAAAAAGTTTGGTATTCAGTTGACTATCAGCAACTTCCACAATTACATCCAGGAATTCTACTGTACAGTTGCTAGTATGTCCTGTCAGTTTAAGATTCAAGTGGTTGAGGTTCAGTTTGTCAATGAATGATTGTATTGACGCCTCATCTCCACACCAAATGAAAAAAATATCATCAAGGTATCTAAGCCACAGGGCAACCTGATCAAATTCCGCCATCTCCCTGACGACCTGCTCCTCCCACCAGCCCATGAATAAATTCGCGTAGCTGGGGGCGAAGCAGGTCCCCAATGCTGTGCCCTGTGACTGTCGATACAAGATGTCATCAAAGAAAAAAAAATATTTTTGAGACAAAATTCAATCATATCAATGAGCATCTGAGAGTGTTGTAAATACGAGACTGACCTTGTTTTCAGAAAGTGTTTGACTGCCTCTAAACCTTGGTGGTGTTGGATGCTGGTGTATAGGCTACTAACATCTAATGTAGCCAACATATACTCCTCCTCCCAATGAATACCATTGATGACTGTGAGAAAATGTGTCGTATCCTTGATGTAAGAAGGAAGAGACATTACATAGGGTCTTAGATAATGATCTATGTATTTTGATGTATGCTCCAACAATGAACCAATTGAAGAAACTATTGGACGCCCCGGGGGATTCCGGGAGTCTTTGTGCAATTTCGGGAGCAGATATAAGACCGGTATTCTTGGATGCGCACAATACAAATATTGATATTCTTCATGCTCCAATAGACCTTTGTCTTTCCACTCCAGTAAGAGATCTCTAAACATCATATTAGATCCTAGTAACTCATCACAATTGGTTCTACAATAACAATTCTCATGATTTAGTTGGCGTTGACCCTCTTTCAAATATTTGATCTTATCTAATTCCACCACATTGCCACCCTTATCACTTTCTCTGATGACAATATTGTTATCCATTTTTAAGTTATCCATGGCTATAATTTGGTCATTAGTCAGGTTTTTCTTTGTCCGTGATATTTTCTGATAACGTATTTTGGTAAGAATCTTGACAACACCCCTTTCAAATACATCTATTGCATCACATTGGATGGCAGGTAAGAAAACTGATTTGGGCTTGAAAGAGGATCTCGGATTCATTCCCACATTGGTATCAACCATGTCCAAATCTGCTATGCTCATATTCGCAGGATCAGAGTCAATTATGTGCATTAGTTCTATATCATTAGTGTCAAGATTGCAAATAGTGGAGGAGGTACTCACGCTTTCCCCTGGCTTCGGTTTCGTCGCGAACCATTTTTTCAACTTGAGTTTCCTTGCAAATAGGAATAGATCGATTCGGGTATCGGCAAATTCATATTGTTAGATGGGCAAAATGGCAATCCAGGGGCTAGTGTACTCTCCTCTTCCTTAGAAAGTATTCTTGTAGATAAGTTAACAACCGTCATATTTATTTCTGGTTCTTACTCCTTGTTGCCATTCCCATTGGAGCTTTGTTGCCGCTGGCGCCACCTCTTTTTGGCTTGTTTGTTGTGGTGATTCTGCCTCTGTTGCCTCGTCCTCGGCCTCTTGGTGTGCCCCCCGCTTGGTACATTTCTGTTCGGCTTTTGCTGATCTTCTGGAATTGTAATAAAAAATTGGGGTTTTTTGATGGATCTGTGACTATATCTTGGTTTGTTTCTATAATAGAAGCATCCGAAATGTTGTCATCTGATATGTCACTTTCCGTGACCTCATGACTAGTGCTTGCTGTAGTAGTTTTAACTATAGCTGCTCCAGTTTTCTTGTCGAAGAGATGGTCATACTTCCTTTGAAAACTGAGGGTTCGTCCAGATTGATAGTCTTTATAGTCCCTGATGAATTTACGTTGTTTTTTGGCTGTGATCTCTTCCTCAAGTTTCTCCATCTTGATGGCTAGTTTTTTGAGAAATTCTTCCAATGATTCTTTGGAAATTAGTTGGCTTATTTCCTGAGTCAGTCGTTCTATTTCCGCCAAAAGTTTAGATCTATCCTTTAGGGCATATTTTACCAGAATGCGCATCATCGTGATGGAACATGCTGATGAGTTATCTGTCCATTCCTGAAGCATGTCTACATCTGGGTCCTCATAGGTGGGAACAGTAAAGATACGTAGTCCCCTAGGTACTCTCTTGACTTCAATGTACCTCTGTAACAACTCTGCTTCCCACCATTTTCCGAGTTCTTTCTTGTACAGTCTCTCTAGGGCAGTCAGTTTAGCCTGTAGGTTCAGTTCTGTCCCAATATTCGATGAGGTTGGGATATCATTGACAGTGATATTTGGATCCGTGAAATGCGTCGTGGAGATTTTTTCATCTGCCTAATAAATCTTCGAAATTGGAGCTCTGGGTGTCTTGTTTTCATCATAATTTTGATGTTTTTTGGAGCGAATATACACAGCCTGCTGGTGGCTGCAACAAGACCGCCCGCGACAGCATTACTCTTCACCAGCGGTGGTGGAAGCGTTACGATTTTGAAAGAGTAAGCTGACCCACTGGAAAAGTGAACGCCGACTGGGGATAGTGAAGTTCGTATTCCCAATAGCATTTACCAAAAAACACAGTGTGCATTTGTATAACGGACAATAACGGCGGATTCACAATAAACTTTACTGCGTCAAGTGCCCCAGGAGTACGCATTGCCAGGAAAGGGATCTCGACACCACATCGGGAACGGTGCAGTGTGGAAATTTCCGGATTACTGGACGGACGCTGCTCTGGGTGAATAAACAAACGCACAAAGGATTCCGGAGGCTGGGAGCAGATTTCCGACTCTACTGAAGTAAACAAAAGTCGGAAAGTGTGCACAGAGCTACACAAGGAGATTTAAATTACCAGCATGGTGGGTGATTTAGATGCTCGTCGCAAGAAAACCGCGGATAAACTTTTTTTCACGGATCCAAATATCACTGTCAATGATATCCCAACCTCATCGAATATTGGGACAGAACTGAACCTAGGGGACTACGTATCTTTACTGTTCCCACCTATGAGGACCCGGATGTAGACATGCTTCAAGAATGGACAGATAACTCATCAGCATGTTCCATCACGATGATGCGCATTCTGGTAAAATATGCCCTAAAGGATAGATCTAAACTTCTGGCAGAAATAGAACGACTGACTCAGGAAATAAGCCAACTAATTTCCAAAGCATCATTGGAAGAATTTCTCAAAAAACTAGCCATCAAGATGGAGAAACTTGAGGAAGAGATCACAGCCAAAAAACAACGTAGATTCATCAAGGACTATAAAGACTATAAATCTGGACGAACCCTCACTTTTCAAAGGAAGTATGACCATCTCTTCGACAAGAAAACTGGAGCAGCTATAGTTAAAACTACTACAGGAAGCACTAGTCGTGAGGTCACGGAAAGTGACATATCAGATGACAACATTTCGGATGCTTCTATTATAGAAACAAACCAAGATATAGTCACAGATCCATCAAAAAACCCCAATTTTTTATTGCGATTCCAGATGATCAGCAAAAGCCGAACAGAAATGTACCAAGCGGGGGGCACACCAAGAGGCCGAGGACGAGGCAACAGAGGCGGAATCACCACAGCAAACAAGCCAAAAAGAGGTGGCGCCAGCGGCAACAAAGCTCCAATGGGAATGGCAACAAGGAGCAAGAACCAGAAATAAATATGACGGTTGTTAACTTATCTACAAGAATACTTTCTAAGGAAGAGGAGAGAACACTAGCCCTTGGATTGTCATTTTGCCCATCTAACAATATGAATTTGCCGATACCCGAATCGATCTGTTCCTATTTGCAAGGAAACTCAAGTTGAAAAAATGGTTCGCGACGAAACCGAAGCCAGGAAAAAGCGTGAGTACCTCCTCCACTATTTGCAATCTTGACACTAATGATATAGAACTAATGCACATAATTGACTCTGATCCTGCAAATATGAGCATAGCAGATTTGGACATGGTTGATACCAATGTGGGAATGAATCCGAGATCCTCTTTCAAGCCCAAATCAGTTTTCTTACCTGCCATCCAATGTGATGCAATAGATGTATTTGAAAGGGGTGTTGTCAAAGATCTTACCAAAATACGTTATCAGAAAATATCACGGACAAAGAAAAACCTGACTAATGACCAAATTATAGCCATGGATAACTTAAAAATGGATAACAATATTGTCATCAGAGAAAGTGATAAGGGTGGCAATGTGGTGGTATTAGATAAGATCAAATATTTGAAAGAGGGTCAACGCCAACTAAATGATGAGAATTGTTATTGTAGAACCAATTGTGATGAGTTACTAGGATCTAATATGATGTTTAGAGATCTCTTACTAGAGTGGAAAGACAAAGGTCTATTGGAGCATGAAGAATATCAATGTTTGTATTGTGCGCATCCAAGAATACCGGTCTAATATCTGCTCCCGAAATTGCACAAAGACTCCCGGAATCCCCCGGGGCGTCCAATAGTTTCTTCAATTGGTTCATTGTTGGAGCATACATCAAAATACATAGATCATTATCTAAGACCCTATGTAATGTCTCTTCCTTCTTACATCAAGGATACGACACATTTTCTCACAGTCATCAATGGTATTCATTGGGAGGAGGAGTATATGTTGGCTACATTAGATGTTAGTAGCCTATACACCAGCATCCAACACCACCAAGGTTTAGAGGCAGTCAAACACTTTCTGAAAACAAGGTCAGTCTCGTATTTACAACACTCTCAGATGCTCATTGATATGATCGAATTCTGTCTCAAAAATATTTTCTCTTTTCTTTGATGACATCTTGTATCGACAGTCACAGGGCACAGCCATGGGAACCTGCTTCGCCCCCAGCTACGCAAATTTATTCATGGGCTGGTGGGAGGAGCAGGTCGTCAGAGAAATGGCGGAATTCGATCAGGTTGCCCTGTGGCTTAGATACATAGATGATATTTTTTTCATTTGGTATGGAGATGAGGCGTCAATACAATCATTCATTGACAAACTGAACCTCAACCACTTGAATCTTAAACTGACAGGACATACTAGCAACTGTACAGTAGAATTCCTGGATGTAATTGTGGAAGTTGCTGATAGTCAACTGAATACCAAACTGTTTCGCAAAAAAACAGCGGGCAATAGTATTTTAAATGCTACCAGTTGTCATCCTCGCAGCCTGGTAGGTAGTATACCTTACGTGGAATTACTACGTGCTAAACGTAATTGCAGCACAGACGATTCATACCAGGAGGAGGAAAGGATTATGTGTGACAGATTCCGTAGCAGAGGGTATAGTGAAAAAATGATAAGTACTGCTAAAGAACGAGTGACTCTCAAGAATAGAGAAGAACTACTTAACCCTCGCAATGAGATAGAAGAAACTGACAAGATAAGATTCATAAGCACTTTCTCTGAGCAAGCACACGAGGTTCGGAAGATTTTTAAAAAACATTGGCATGTCCTACAAACCGACAGCCATCTCAAGAAATACCTTAGTGATAATACCCAACTTACATTTCGGAAAGGGAGATCACTAAGAGATGAACTTAGTCATAATCATGTAACCTCCAAAATTAGCTCAATTAAGGAATACGATATGGGTTTTAAATGCTGCCGGAAGTGTAAGGCTTGTAAATTCAGCAAAGATTGTAAAACACTGACGGTTCCCATTAGTAGGAGAGTGTTCACAATTCGAAAGCGACTGACATGCAATACTCCATATAGCATATACATATTGATTTCTCCCTGCAACAAATGGTACGTGGGTAGCACCAAACACACAGCAAAAAAAAGGGTGTTAGAACACTTACGTGCTATACACAACAACAACAGGCAATATCCAGTTGCGAGACATTTCTCTGCTATGCATATGCAAAATGAAAAATTGGTGCAGTTGGTTGTAATTGACAGTGTTGATCTTGGAGTAAGAGGTGGCAACAGGGAACTGTCCCTCAGAAAATTGGAGTCCAAATATATTGTAGATTTTGAATGTTTAACACCAATTGGTTTAAATATTACTGAAGAATTATCAATTCACTTATATGAATGAAAATTGATTGACATGAATATCCGCGGTTTCTTGATTTTAATGTAACTCATTTTATTTTTAGATTTCACACATCACGAGGTGGCTGAAGAACATGGATTTGTAAACATTGTCTTTTACGTTTAGAGTTCGTCCGATGAAAAGTATATATTCAATCTCTGTAGTTCATGATGACTCAGAAATCCATTTGGACAATTGTAAAACTTATAGACACTTAGCCCACTGGGGCAATAGTACCTTTTGGCAACTTAACATGATGACATTGCGTGATAAAAGCATGCTCAATCGCCCACTGGGGCAAGACCGACTAACGATCAAAAATGGGACAATCTCATGAACTTCAACATGATCCTTGCTATATACAAATGGATCAGTTACATGACTGTTATTATGTACGTTTCCCAGCAACGAGACGGCAACCAATCAAATTCAAGCCGGGTCGTAACATCCAATGGAAGGGCGACATTACGTACAATGACGTTTCTTTTATATTTCATTGTTTATTGGAAATTTCATCACTATATATATTAGTGTGAGCCTAATGATATGCACAATTAATTATGTTTTAACATTTGACATCACAGAATGCAATTGCGGATATTTCCGAAAACGAACTGAAAAAATGGTGATCTATTTGATGAATGTAATATTACCAGACAGACAAGTCTTCCTAAGCATTTGATATAATTGGATGTATAATTGTACTATATCATCTAAGTTCATGAATTGTCATAAGAACCAACATGTTATAAGATGGCCGCCACCATTACTGTGATAGAAACTAAGTGCACTTGGGTGTTGTGTTTAAAAAATGGCAACCAATACCACGAGATGAGCATGACCAAGCCGTAATAGCAAAACGCGTCGTGGAGATTTTTTCATCTGCCTAATAAATCTTCGAAATTGGAGCTCTGGGTGTCTTGTTTTCATCATAATTTTGATGTTTTGGGGAGCAAATATGTGTATATATATATATACATGACCAACAATCCTTCCCACTAGAAAAGATGAGAGGCCACGCGGGGAACACAGAGTAAACAGCCGTTTAATTCAAGGGTCCTGGAAACGGCGAATGCATTTCGGCAAACGTGCCTTCTTCAGCGCCTTGCCCCTTAACAACTTCCTCCCCTGTATCCTCCTGTTTAAATTTCATAGGCACTGTGTTCCCTCCCCCATGCAGTCTGCACAGCCAATGACAGTCCGTTTTGAATATCACGGACTCCAATTCCCAAAATGCAACAGTTCTAGCAAAATCGGGTAGCCGGTGTGGAGGAGTAGAGGTGATGTCGTCTTGCGCCCAATCAGGTAGGTGGGGTGGTTGAAGGACGATTGGACTTCGCGGTGCATGCCCTGTGTCCCCGCTCGTCTGCAGCGCCTCTCCTCCCAGGTCTGGTCAGAAGCTGGGGCAGTCAAATGCGAGACTGTTCGCCCCATAGAGAATAAATGCCTCAAATCGCTTCCTCCTCGCTGAGATTACTGGCGGACATCTGGGTATATCGATCCCTCGATTGCCATGAAGCTGCAAGCAGCGCGGATGCCAGTTATTACCCAGTGTCACTTAGTGCTGCAGGGCCAATATATATATATATATATATATATATATATATATATATATATATATATATATATATATATATATATATATTACCTACTGGCTATAGCCAGTAGGTATGTATAGTTAGGACCTAGTTACCATAGGAAATTCCGAACATTCTATTGGGAATAACTTTGATGCCAATTGAGGGATCTGCCTGTAATTTGCCCTAGATTTGCCTCGCTGCGCTCTTCTCCTTCCCCGAAAGTTTCGTGGGGATTCGTCAAGCAGGGGCCGAGAAAATAGGGGGGTCCCAAACAGTGTTTTCCCCATGTTAATTTCCATAGGGACATTCTGACAAGGCTACAGCTCGAACAGCTGAACGGAATTACACCAGATTTGGCAAAATGGTAGGGACTGGTATGCAGCAGTGCCTTTTGTATGTTTGGTGAACATCCCCAGTAGTTCTTGAGAAAATTGAATTTGAAATTTTTCAAATGCCATTTTCTATGGGACCTTTAGATACGGCTACAGCCCGAACGGCTGAACGGAATTACACAAAACTTGCCAAAATGGTAGGGACAGGTATGCAGTAGTGCCTTTTCTATATTTGGTGAAAATCCCTCCAGTAGTTGTGGAGAAATTGAATTTGAGCAAATTATATATCTATATGCGCTCAACATTCTATTGGGAATAACTTTGGCGCCGATTGAGGAATCTGTGTGTAATTTTCCAGAATTCTGGCCAGCTCTGCTCCGCACCTTCCCTAGAAGTTTCAGGGGGATTCGTCAAGCAGGGGCCGTCCCAAAACGTGTTTTCTACATATTAATTTCCATAGGGACCTTTTGACACGGCTACAGCCCGAACGGCTGAATGGAATTACACCAAACTTGGCAAAATGGTAGGGCCTGGTATGCAGATGTGCCTTTGCTACATTTGGTGAAAATCCCTCCAGTAGTTCTTGAGAAAATTTCATTTGAAAATGGCGTTTTCTATGGGACCTTCAGACACGGCTACAGCCCGAACGGCTGAACGGAATTACACCAAACTTGGCAAAATGGAAGGGACAGGTATGCAGTAGTGCCTTTTCTAGATTTGCTGAAAATCCCTACAGTAGTTGTTGAGAAAATTGAATTTGAGCAAATTATATATCTATATGCGCTCACCGTACGCGCACTGTACGCGTACGGTACGCGTACCTTATGCGTAGGTGCGCCTACCCTTACATGCGCAAGCGAGTTTCTGATTGGCTGGCAGTCGACTGTCAACATTCTAAACTGTCCAAACCAGGAAGTGTTGGCCACCATCTTGTTTTTCAGGAGAACTGAGGCACAAGAGAGCCCAAAACAAGAGTGGAAAACACGAAAAGTGGACAGGTCAGAGACCCCCCAACCCTCTAGCCCTTCTCAGGGGGTCCCAAAAGGACCCCCAAGGGCAAAAAAAAACCAAAACCTAAAACTTGAAAAAATTGCGGGGTACGCGCACCATACACGTACGGTACGCGTACCGTGCGCGTACGGTACGCGTACCATGCGCGCATCCGCGATTAAAAAAAAAATTAAAAATTTGCACTTGGTGGTCCTTCTGGGACCCCCTGAGAAGGGCTAGGGGGTCAGGGGGTCCCAACCCTGCCCCCTTTTCGCGTTTTCCACTCTTGTTTTGTGCTCTCTTGTGCCTCACTTCTCCTGAGAAACAAGATGGCTGCTCAGGTGGCCCCAGAAGGATAATAACATATATAAACGTTATCCGCTAATAGAGTTAGCATTTACAAAACCTTTGAAATTTATTGAAAAAAAATATAGGTTTCACGCCTGATATAGTTAGGAATTAGCATTTAAAAAACCTTGCAAATTCACTGAAAAAAACCATAGGTTTCGAGCCTTATATAGTTAGGAATTAGCATTTAAAAAACCTTACAAATTCACTTAAAAAACCATAGGTATCAGGCCTTATATAGTTAGGAATTAGCATTTTAAAAAAATTGCAAATTCACTTAAAAAACCATAGGTTTCAGGCCTTATATAGTTAGGAATTAGCATTTTAAAAACCTTGCAAATTCACTTAAAAAAACCATAGGTTTCAGGCCTTATATAGTTAGGAATTAGCATTTTAAAAAACATTGAAATTGCTCCTATATAGTTAGTTGTACTAACTATATTTCGCGTACCCGCAAACCACTGCTGGTGATGTCACATATTACATCATTCATGACATGGTCAGTGACATCACTGATGACATCTCAAATGACATCACTGATGACATCTCATTTGACATCACTGATCACATCACTGATTATATCATTCATGTAATAATACGATGCACCTCCTCACACTCTAATATAACCTTTGATACACCCAGTGTTAAATACAGATTACCATTCTTGAAACCATTGACACACCAATACCAGTTACTACATACGCATTCACTGATTCCTAGGTCTACACACACATTCACTCATTCACCCATAGAATCACTCATACATACAGTCACTCATCAATACAACACTATCATATGCATTCATACACCTATACAACAATCACACACTGCCACTCATCCATGGAGTTACTCACACACCTAGTCAGTCATGCAAAGAATCAATCACACTTCCATTTCCTCAACTATACAGTTATACCGTTATACACACAACACCTTACTTATTCAAACATATACTAACACATACTTACTCTCTTATACAATCACTGATACAAGTACACAATGATCCATACAGCCACTCGCACATTCACTGGCTCTCATGTATAGTCATTTATATATGCCAACTCTCACATGGACTGTGTTTTACATATGTACTTATTTGGACATGTAGCACTGAGATATCCATTCACTCACCAACACACCCATGCACACAGTCAACCGCCCATATAGCTGTTTCCACATGCACTCTTGAACTCATACACCTAGTGAATCAACTGCTCACACATCTATGCACAGAGTCACACACCTCCCAGCCACGCACACACACACTCAGTCTCCCATTCAAATACTTGGGCAGCCAATCAATAACCCATCTAGCCAATCATATAGCTACTGATCAACACATGCAGCAGCTTACATAACAACAGACATACTGATGCACACATTCAGACAGTTTAGTCACTAACCCATGCATTTAGTAAGACACATTTAATCACTCACTCATACAGTCAGTCACGCACCTACTAAATGCTTCATCCAGACACTTATACGTCCACTCATTCTTCAATATGTAAAGCATATTTAAACTTTACAGAAACACACAGTCACTGGATGATGTCATCAGTGATGTCATCAGTGATGTCAAATGAGATGTCATCAGTGATGTCATCAGTGATGTCACTTGAGATGTCATCAGTGATGTCATCAGTGATGTCACTGACCATGTCATGAATGATGTAATATGTGACATCATCAGCAGTGGATTGCCGGTGCGCGAAATATAGTTAGTACAACTAACTATATAGGAGCAATTTCAATGATTTTTTAAATGCTAATTCCTAACTATATAAGGCCTGAAACCTATGGTTTTTTAAGTGAATATTTTTATATATATATATATATATATATATATATATATATATATATATATATATATATATATATATATATATATATTACCTACTGGCGGTCGCCAGTAGGTATATATAGTTAGGATTTTTTCTCTATGGGATTTTTGAAAATTCTATGTCTAATAACTTTGGCGTTTGTGGACGAAATTGGCTGACATTTTCAGGAAAATGGAACATTTTGTTTCTGAGCAGCCCCTGACAATTTGGGGGGGTTTCATCAAGGGGGGGCCGAGAAAAAAGGGGGGTCCCAAAACGCGTTTTTCCCATGTTAATTTCCATAGGGCGGTTGGCCTCACTTTTAGCTCGAACGGCTGAATGGATTTGCACGAAACTTGGCAAAATTGTAGGGACTGTTAGCCCGATGTGCCTTTGCTAGGTCACAATATATGTGCTCCAGTGGATTTTGAGTAATTTAGGTTCAAAAAAAGATATATATCTGGGCGGAGCCTAACCACACATCTGATCTGATTGGCTGTCAGCACTTCATCCAAGAAGTGTTGGCAGCCATCTTGGGACCAATATACATGATATCACCTCATTAAAAAGCATTGTAGTTAATAGAGGGTTTTAGGACTTTAGTTACATTATAAATCATTTGTTGATGGTACCATACTCGTTTTAGGAATTGTGGTGGGTTCTAAGGTGATTTTACCATGTGAAAAAACCTTCTGCTGTGATATCATGAATATTGTTTGAAAGAAAACTAATATCTCATGATTTTCCCACAGTGGTTTGGAAGGGGATCTATAAGCTAAACTGAAAGCATATTTTCTGTAAATTCACATTATCTTTCTCAGTCATGTGAAAATGAAGTCTGACATTCTCAGTAAAACATGTACATCCAACAAGGACAGAGACTGTCAGTTGATTCCTTTGTGTTCTACTGCAGCCTCCTAGAGTGTTCTAAAGAACAACTAGAGCGCTAACAGTCCTACTTATTACAAAGGTATGGCACACCTGAAGCCATCTTGATTGGAATAAAGTGGTAACTCTTAAAACATTTAATTTAAAAAGAAACAACATGAGGGGGTATATTTTGCCATAGAAAGTATGATTAGTGCTGCAGAATGAAAAATTAGGGCACATTTTGAGTGACTTCTCAAATCCTTTTCTATTTCATTAAAACATTCTGACATGCAGTCTCCCAAAATGGCCACCAGAGACAAAAGAGCCCAAATGTAGCCCAAATATCACCCAGATGTAGCCCAAGTATAGCCCAATGACAGAATGTCCCAGAGTGTTCTAAAGAACAACTAGAGCGCTAACAGTCCTACTTATTACAAAGGTATGGCACACCTGAAGCCATCTTGATTGGAATAAAGTGGTAACTCTTAAAACATTTAATTTAAAAAGAAACAACATGAGGGGGTATATTTTGCCATAGAAAGTATGATTAGTGCTGCAGAATGAAAAATTAGGGCACATTTTGAGTGACTTCTCAAATCCTTTTCTATTTCATTAAAACATTCTGACATGCAGTCTCCCAAAATGGCCACCAGAGACAAAAGAGCCCAAACGTAGCCCAAATATCACCCAGATGTAGCCCAAGTATAGCCCAATGACAGAATGTCCCAGAGTGTTCTTAAGAACAACTAGAGCGCTAACAGTCCTACTTATTACAAAGGTATAGCACACCTGGAGCCATCGTGATGGGAATAAAGTGGTAACTCTTAAGACATTTAATTTAAAAAGGAACAAAATGAGGGGGTATATTATGCAATAGAAGGTATTATTAGTGCTGCAGAAAGAAAAATTAGGGCACATTTTGAGTGACTTTTCAAATCCTCTTCTATTTCATTAAAAAATTCTGACATGCAGTCTCCCAAAATGGCCACCAGAGACAAAAGAGCCCAAATGTAGCCCAAATATCACCCAGATGTAGCCCAAGTATAGCCCAATGACAGAATGTCCCAGAGTGTTCTAAAGAACAACTAGAGCGCTAACAGTCCTACTTATTACAAAGGTATGGCACACCTGAAGCCATCTTGATTGGAATAAAGTGGTAACTCTTAAAACATTTAATTTAAAAAGGAACAAAATGAGGGGGTATATTTTGCCATATGAATTATGATTAGTGCTGCAGAAAGAAAAATTAGGGCACATTTTGAGTGACTTCTCAAACCCTCTTCAATTTCATTAAAAAATTCTGAAATAGTCTCCCAAGATGGCCACCAGAGACAAAAGAGCCTAAATGTAGCCCAAATATCACCCAGATGTACCCCAAGTATAGCCCAATGACAGAATGTCCCAGAGTGTTCTAAAGAACAACTAGAGCGCTAACAGTCTTACTTATGACAAAAGTATGGCACACCAGAAGCCATCTTGATTGGAATGAAGTGGTAAGTCTGAAAACACTCAATTTAAAAAGGAACAACATGAGGGGTTTAATTTTGCCATAGAAAGTATGATTAGTGCTTCAGAAAGAAAAATTAGGGATCATTTTGAGTGACTTCTCAAATCCTCTTCTATTTCATTAAAAAAATTCTGACATGCAGACTGAAACATGCACTTTGAATACCAGCAGCAGACGTCCCTGGTGAGCAGTAGCTTTACTACAGTGATCTAATGTGCAACTAGAGTGCTAACATTCAGAATTTATGGCAAATGTGTGACACATCTGAATGCCTTCTTGATGGAACCAAAGTAAACAAGCATTGAAAATGCAATAGATCTCGCCCTCGTTTAAGTTAAAGCCATTCTGTTTGTAATGAGGTGGCTTTTTAGCTTTGCTTTTATTAGTGTTTTTTCAACTTTCATGTATATAACGCACCGTTTTCACCAAATCGACTTTGCCCAAGCACACCCTTCCCTTCGGCCAAAAAATCCCAAAAATTCAGCACACCTGCCGATCCACTCTCCCTACAGTTCACCCAAGCCCCGTCCCTCTAGCGCAACTGGAACACCCCAAATTCACCTTCTCCATGCGCACCAAAAACTCCCATTGAATAACATGGCAATTCGCTACTCCGCACAAAAATTGCTCTTTAAAGCACTTCCACTGCTCCGATCCGCTTCAAACTTGGCTGAACACTAGTTCCAGCGATTCCCTAACATCTCACTAAAAATCAGCCCAATCCATCCACTGGAACGGGGACGAATTTCAACCCGAATACACGCCCCCCGCAAACACAAAAAAAGCCATAAAACGGCCAAATCTCGACCAAAAACCGCCAAAATCCCTCAAAACCTTGCCAACACCAATACGCACGAAACTGAACCGGCCCCTCAGCCCTAGGCTCCGGGAACCCTACTTAATTGACCCAAAAGCCCTAAAACAGCAACATAATACACACGAAAACGCCCTAACAACCCTAAAATGCATATAAGTATATGTATGCATGCATTTATGTTTGTATTTATACAGATATACAGATGATATATGTTTATATATGTATGTATATATATATATTCACTGAAAAAACCATAGGCTATAGACCATATATAATTAGGAATTAGCATTTACAAAACCTTGAAAATTCACTGAAAAAACCACAGGTTATAGACCATATATAGTTAGGAATTAGCATTTACAAAACCTTGAAAATTCACTGAAAAAACCATAGGTTATAGACCATATATAGTTAGGAATTCGCATTTACAAAACCTTATTTTACTCACACAAAACCATTGAAATTCCATATATAGTTAGTTGCACTAACTATATATCGCGCACCCGCAATCCACTGCTGATGATGTCACATATTACATCATTCATGACATGGTCAGTGACATCACTGATGACATCACTGATGACATCTCAAATGACATCACTGATGACATCACTGATGACAACATCCAGTGACTGTATGTTTCTGTAAAGTTAAAATATGTCTTACATATTGAAGAATGAGTGGATGTATAAGTGTCTGGATGAAGGATTTAGTAGGTGCATGACTGACTGTATGAGTGAGTGATTAAATGTGTCTCACTGAGTGCATGGGTTAGTGACTAAACTGTCTTAATTTGTGCATCATTATGTCTGTTGTTCTGTAAACTGTTGCATGTGTTGATAAGTAGCTATATGAGTAACTATATGGGTTATTGATTGGTTGCCCAAGTATTTGTATGGGAGACTGAGTGTGTGTGTGGGTGGCTGGGAGGTGTATGACTCTGTGCATAGATGTGTGAGCAGTTGATTCACTAGATGTATGGTTTCAAAAGTGCATGTGGAAACAGCTGTATGGGCGGTTGACTGTGTGCATGAGTGTATTGGTGAGTGAATGGATATCTCAGTGCTACATGTCAAAGTAAGTACATATGTAAAACACAGTACATGTGAGAGTTGACATATATAAATAACTGTGCATAAGAGCCAGTGAATGTGTGAGTGGCTGTATGGATCATTGTGAACTTGTATCAGGGATTGTATAAGAGAGTAAATATGTGTTAGTATATGTTTGAATAAGTAAAGTTTGTATAACTGTATAGTTGAGGAAATGGAGGTGTGATTGATTCTTTGCATGACTGACTAGGTGTGTGAGTAACTCCATGGATGAGTGACAGTCTGTGAGTGTCTGTTTACACTGAATGTATCTAAGGTTATATTAGAGTCTGAAGAGGTTCATCGTATTATCACATGAATGATATCATCAGTGATGTGATCAGTAATGTCAAATGAGATGTCATCAGTGATGTCATCAGTGATGTCATTTGAGATGTCATCAATGATGTCATTTGAGATGTCATCAGTGATGTCATCAGTGATGTCACTGACCATGTCATGAATGATGTAATATGTGACATCATCAGCAGTGGATTGCGGGTGCGCGATATATAGTTAGTGCAACTAACTATATATGGAATTTCAATGGTTTTGTGTGAGTAAAATAAGGTTTTGTAAATGCGAATTCCTAACTATATATGGTCTATAACCTATGGTTTTTTCAGTGAATATATATATATATATACATACATACATACATACATACATATATATATATATATATATATATATATATATATATATATATATATATATATATATATATATATATATATATATATATATATATATATATATATATATATATATATATATATATATATATATATATATATATATATATATATATATATATATAACCTAACCTAGTTGCCCGTAGGTAGCTAAAGTTAGGAAGTTAGGACCAAAGTTTCCATCACAAAAGCGTTTATTTGGTTTTCCAATAACTTTGGCATCCCTTGCTCAATCTTCACAAAATGTTTTAAAAACTTCCTAATTTTGGTTCAGCTGCTGTGCTGAAAGTTTCAGGGACATTCGTCAAGCGGGGACGAGAAAAAAGGGGATTTCCCAAAAATAAATTCCCATGTTATGTCTATGGGGATTTTTTATTTTTGAACATGACTACAGCCCGAACTGATGAAAAGATTTACACCATATTTGGCAGAAAGCTAGGTGTTGTTCCAGAAAGCGTGTTTTTGTGATATGGTGTAAATATAGACATCTGGGAGCCCAAATGCCTACTGAGACCGCACTGACATTTGATTGACTGCCAACACTTCAACCAGGCAGTGTTGGCAGCCATCTTGGCACTGGGTTGAACTGAGTCCCACAAAAAATGTAAAAAAAGAAAAGGGGGCAGGGTAGAAACACGTGGGTCCTATTGGGAACCCCCTAGGGCCAAAAAGCATTTTTTTTAAAACAAATTGGTGGGATCTGTGAATCCAACCAACATTTGTTTTCAAAGTGAAGCTCGTACTCCTGTACTTCTTTTATTATTGGCCCCCACATGGGGGAGGTCTTGGGGGCATGAGGGTAATGAAGAAGGGGCACACATGTGCCCCCATCAAGGCTTATACAAAGCCCTGGGGACTGCCAATTGCCTGGGGCAGTACACAATAGACAGGCAGGAGACTCACTCAGCCCTCCTGCAGCCCCGGGCACTGCCACATTCCAGGGACATTAAACAGTAGACATGCGGTGGCCCACTCGCCCCCTCCCAGCCCTGAAGACCGCCACCTCCCCAGGGAAATGAGCAATTGCCACGCTGGGGCCCACTAGAGCTCCCCGCTGCCCCAGAGACTGCCATCTCCCCAGGGCACAAACGGTATATAAAATAAAAATGCAGGGGAGGCCCTTTGGTCTCCCCTGCCACCCTGGGAATGGCCAACTCCCCAGGGCTCAAACACAATAATTAAAGGGTCTGTTGTTGCTCCCCTCCTGCAGCCCTCTATGGTCCTGGGGACTGCCTCCCCTCAGGGCCGGCACCTGCAATGTCCCAAGATTCCCACCCAGGACATTGCAGTTTGATATGGCTTGGCGGGAGCTTCCCGCCAAGCCACAGAAAATGCTCCACTTTCAGCAAGTGAGAGCAGAAAAAATGCTCTTGCTACCTGAAAGCAAAGCATGTGTCTGGTTCCCTGCCCGCTGTCAAGCGAGCAAGAAAACAGACACATTGCTTTGAGATCCAGGCATCTCCGAGTTTAGGATCTCCATAGAGCTCAAAGGAATGCTGACTCCTACAGGAGGTGGGGAGCCGTCAAGGGACTGTAGGGGTCTTGAGGGTCCCCCTGCTGCCCCAACAGAGAGGCAAGGCCCAAGGAGATGGGGTCCCTAGGGTCAAAGTTGGCCTGGAGAGGGGGACCACCCGTCCACCTGCCCCCCTTTTAAATAAAATTTATAAAGGCCTGGCCCTGGGGATGGGGTCCCTGAAGCTGAAATCGGCCCTTGGAGAGGGCTGCTTGGCCCCATTCAAAAAAGGCCTGGCCCTGGGAGATGGGATCCCTGGGGACCAAATCGGCACAGGGAAAGGGGGCCACCCGTCCCCCTACCTTAACACATATTATTATTTTTTTTTACAAAGACAGCAAGTCACCGCGGCCTTGCCTCCTTTCTCCACTACTCTGCAAATGAACCACCTGGTGCACTGCTGGTTGGGGGATGAAGTCTCTTTGGAAGCTGTGGGTTCTTGGGGGCCAACAAGCTCTGCTGTTACCTCCAGTAAGTTCCACACAGTGGGATTGCTAAAGGTCTTGGGAGACCACGCCCCCTCTCCCCATCACTTTGCAAACACACTTCCTGGCACACTGCTGGTTGGGCGATGAAATACTTTTACCTCCTGAGGGTCTCAGGACTAAATTGGACTTCTTCCTCCAACCAGTAGTACAACAGGAGGAGTCTTTGCTGAGTGGTGGAGAAAGGGTGTGTGGCCTCCAACAATCTCTTAGCAATCCAGCTGTGTGGGACTTACTGGAGGTAACAGGAGGAGTAGTTGGCCCCCAAGGACCATCAGGAGTAAAGTGGGCTTCATCCCCCAATCAGCAGGGCACCTGAGGCATGTTTGCAGAGTGGTGGGAAAAGGGGTCATCCACATCAGCTCCTGCAGTTGTTTCACTGATGCTGACGATCGCATCCTAATGCACAGTGTGTTATAAAATAGTTCCCGTTGGGAACAGTCCATGCCAGCATTTCTGCAGGCTGTGATGACCCACAAATGTAATTTTTTTATTTTTAAGAGGACTGTTTTCCCAAGTTCTGTGTCTTTCTGGAATTTATTTTTTATAGTTCTAATTTGTTTAAAAATATTAGAAAATTACAAAAAAGACTTTCAAATACACAAAAAATGGTTCTTTTTAGAACTACCTCTTTTGGTTTAAATAAAGAAAACTATATGTTATATGTCTGTCAATGTGTGAATACCTGCTGATAGAAGTATACATATATGTCACTGAAAGTGGGTGTGTGAGTGTTTGTATGGGTGTGAGAGTGGTTATGTAAATGGTTCTGTGGGTGTGTCAGTGGCTGCAATAGTGGTCTTGTGGGTCTGTGAGTTGATGTTTGATTGTGTGAATGGATGTGTGAGTGTGTGTGTGAATGGGAGTGTGAGTGGATGTGCCAGTTTGTAAAGGGGAGTGTGAGTGGGTGTGTCAGAGTGTAAATGGATGTGTAAGTGCATGCGTGAATGGATGTGTGAGGGGTGCCTAAGTGGCTTTGTGGGTGTGTGAGGAGGTTTGGTAGTAGATTTCTGGGTATGTGGATGTGTGAGTACAGGTGTGAGTTTGTTAATTGTTGTGTGAATGGATGTATGAATGGGTGTGTAAGTGGCTGTGTGAGTAGGTGAATGAATGTGTGAGTATCTGTATAGGTGTATGAGCCAATTTGAGCAGGAATGTGCATGTGTAAATAGGTATGTGAGGCAGTGTGAGTGGTGTGTGAGTAGCTCTATGGGTGCATTGATAGCTGTGTGAATGACTGCATGGGTTTGTTAGTGGGGCTATAAATGTCTATGCGGTGTATAAGTAGGTGCATGAGTGGGTTTGTGAGTAGCTGTTCAAATCTGTGAGTGGATGCAAAAGTGACTGGGTATGTCAGTAGCTGTGTGAGTGACTGTATAGTTGTGCTAGTGGGGATATAAATGTATGTCTGGGTGTGAGAATGGCTATGTAAGTGTGTGAGTAGGTGACCTAGTGGCTGTGTGAGTGTGCTGGTTGGCGTGTGAGTGCTTGTATGGGTATAGTAGTATGTGAGTAGCTATGTGAGTGTATGTATGGGTATGCAAGTGGATATGTAAGTGAGTGGGTGGGTGTGTGAGTAACTGTATGAGTGCCTCTATCATGTGCAAAGGGGGTCTTTAAATGACTGTGTGGGTATGTGAGAAATGAGTATCTGTATAGGTGTGTGAGTGGGTATATGAGTGGCAGTATGGGACTATAAGTAGGTGACTGACCATATAAGTGTGTGTATGTTTTTTTAAGTGTACTTTTTAACACCCTCACAATG
Organism: Lissotriton vulgaris; assembly: GCF_964263255.1. Classification (NCBI taxonomy): domain Eukaryota; kingdom Metazoa; phylum Chordata; class Amphibia; order Caudata; family Salamandridae; genus Lissotriton; species Lissotriton vulgaris. The sequence goes on along the minus strand of NW_028251855.1, from coordinate 478 downwards.
TAATCTAATACAACAGTGGAATTACTAATTTGTGAACACATTTCTCCAAAAGATGGTGTCATCCATATGTATTAAAGAAACCAAATATGAATTAGTATTAAAATGTATTAAATGATATATGCAATAAACTTGGAAATTTTAGCAATGCATACTTTTTTCAAGCAATACATTATTACACATTTCCCTTGCTCTAATGCAATGTTATAATAAAAATCAACTTGGAATTTCCCATTTTTACTATTTATAGACTTTATACTTCTACAACATCAATGATGTACTGTATAAAGGATCATCCTTGGGGAAAAAACAATCATGTAGACTATATAAACAAAACACAACTGCACAGCACGTAACTGCAAATCAGCAGCACAGCACCTTGAACACACTTTTTGTAAATGATCATGTTATCTATACTTGCAGTACTAATCCAAACGAGAACTTCATAATTAGAAGTGCAACAGAAACACTACTAGATATA
>NW_028251854.1:0-80307 GCF_964263255.1 Lissotriton vulgaris | reverse complement strand
GGTAATCTTTGATTAAACCGGGAAAGGCTTTTTTTCTAGAAGGTATACAAATGCAATCTGTTAAATCCTTCTGTTATCTCGGGGTAACTTTTGCGGGAAACGGGAAGTTGTCACAAGAATATGCTAACATCCGCCTTAAAATGAGCAGGAATGTGAATGGCATTTTACGTTTTTTCTCAAAAGTGGGTGCATGTAGAATCAAAGACATGGTAACTATATACAATGCCAAATGTGTTTCATCCGCGCTCTATGGTGCCAGAATTTGGGGCCATTACTGTGAACAGTCTTTACAGCAGGATGAGAACACATTTATTAAACGTCTGCTTTGGGACCCACCTTCGGCCTCAACATAAATAATACACCAGGAAGTGGGTCTAAAATACATTTCAGATCTGGCTGGCCTACGTCCCCTTTTATTATGGCACTCTATTTGGGCTAAACCTGAAACAGCTTTTACTCAAAGTATAATAAGAGATTGTATTAAACTGTTATGTTATGTTATGTTATAATGGCTTTTATAGAGCGCGCGGCTACTCAAAAAGAGTGTCCCGGCGCTTTTAAAAGGAGGGCTGCAGACTGCTAACATAACACATTAAAAGAGAAAGTATCACAGATATACAAAACAGAACAAGAGCACTAGCTGCATTACACAAGGACACATTCTTCTTGTGTAGGCACAGGGAAAGTGATGTGCTCAAAATATCAGGATATTGAGCCAACGCCATCATTTTAAAGACACCAAAATTAGCGGGGCTTTAGGTTTAGCCACTTTACATGTAATTAATTGTGTTTAGTTGAGGAAAGCCTTTTAAAATGCAAAATAAACAGCGTGATTGTTGCTGCTCTCATTGGAAACAAACACTACATTTCCCAGCGTGCATTAGGCTGTCCAGAGCTTGGGTTTTGTTTTAAATGCAACCTCAGATGTACAATAAGACTCGATGATCTCTTAAGGGACTAAATGAGTGATCAACTAATTGGACGTGCTTTCTATTGTTAAAAATTTTTAATCGCCCTCAGATTTTATTGTAAAGAATTTATAATTACTGCCTTTAAGACTAGGAGATCATTTCATCCCACCTCGGTCCTAAACTCAGACGTAAAATTTAGACTTTTCCACAGATTAGGACTTGAACCTGTACTTTGCAATTGCTGCCCCAAGGTTAACTTCACTGTACCACACGAGGCTGCTCTAGCTTCGTACCAGGAAACTAAAAAAAACGGGTTCAAGAAGTAAAACGAAAACAGTGAGTCCATTAACTTGCTGTACAATAAGACACCCACGTGCGATTCTTGCGGTTTTAAGCATATAAGTAAAACATTTTAAACTAACGATGTACGATGAGATCTTTCCCGCCCTTTGAGGTGTGTTTACTATTATAGTTCTGCCACACTTTCAGGCGGTTCCATTCACGGGTTGACCATTCAGGCGCTTAGCACATCACAGCGCGTGCTCAATTTTAATCACAAAACGTGAAAAAAAAATAATCAAACCATAGCTCATTCGAACAGCTTTTTCAAACGATAGGTTTTCGAGCACAAAAAAAATAGGTTTCATTCATTGACATGAGTGCAAAACTAACAACGAAAAATAAATGCATCTTCAGGATACTGGACTAGAGCTTCTAATGAAACACGCTTGAAAAACACAGCCTCGAAAAAGTATATATCACCCACAGTGTAAAAATGAACTCCGTAAACTTCAAAACAAATGTTAAAAAAATTCTACAACACCCGCCCAAATAAACTCCCCTTGCAACTTGACAACAATTTACGCATTCCGTGGCTGAGATATATTCGCCACTGGTACAGTCTCCTATTTAAATGGGATATCTTTACTGATCTTGAGTATGCAGCTTCATTTCCAAAAAAGATCTTAAAGAAGCGTTTCTAGCCCATAAAAATGAGAATAGGTGAATTTTAACCTGGTCTCAGCCCACTGTTGTTTTTTACAAAGAACTGAACCTTACAACTGGTTTTCAGGCGTATTTGAGCCAAGTAACCATGCCTTCCCACCGCTATGTTTTAACACGTTTGCGGTTAGGGATTGTGCATCATTTAGTGGCCTTCCCGGAAATAAAGAGAAGCACTAGCTTAGTATGCCCATGAAACAATACATCTGTACAAAGTTTCTGCCACTTTTTATTGCTCTGCAAATGTTATAATTTTTTAAGGAAATTTTATTTGAAACCATTGTTTTTAAGGCTGTTGTCCCTGCTTGAAAGCCCTGATGCCTGTTTTTTTACTGCGTCCTATATCGTAAAATGTATTTCAGCTAGGAAATCAATTGTACTGTAAAGATATTTACTTGGGAAGTCCTTTAATTATTTTATATATATATATATATCTGGCACCCCGATTCACTAAATCTAAAATAAAGCAACACTGCTGCAATCATTACCGGATTTCAAGTGTCCGTTCTTCTCTTGGAGAGTGCTGGTATTCGCGGTGCGCTTTGAGAGCGTTATCGTATATATATATTTATAATCCCATAATACCGGTGCTGTACCTGATACCTAAAGTCCATAAGAACATTTTGAAACCACCTGGCAGGCCTATAATTTCTGCGTGTGGTAGCCTGATGGAGAATGCCAGTAAGTACGTGGATCATTTTCTGCAGGACTGTGTACGAACATTGCCTTCTTTCATACTAGATACGGGTGACCTATTGAGGAAGCTGGAAAATGTGACATGGAGCAAAGACATGGTGCTCATTTCTATGGACGTGTCATCACTGTATACCAGTATACATCACAGGGACGGTTTAAAAGCTGTAGATTATTTCCTTCAGAAACGTCCCATGTGCTACATGGAACACAACAGGATGTTAATAACAATCATTACCATGTGTCTGGAAAATAATTACTTTCTTTTTTCCAAACAGATATACCAACAAATCAGGGGCGTAGCTATGGGGGCATGTTTTTCCCCTAGCTACGCCTGTCTGCACATGGGTTTATGGGAAAGACAGACACTTTTGGATGCAGATCTTTCATTTATTAACAGTCATGTAGCACATATGTTCAGGTATATTGATGACCTACTGTTCATTTGGCGTGGGACTGAGAGTGAAGCGCAGGATTTTGTGAACTCGTTGAATGTTAATGACATGAATTTACAGTTCACTAGTTACATCAGTAAATCCTCGGTCATGTTCCTTGATGTGGAGATTTTTGTGTGTGAGGATTCTCTTAACACCAGATTACGTAGGAAAAGCACGGCGGGCAATTCAGTACTACATGCAGACAGCAACCATCCGGCCCACTTGATCCGCAGCATCCCCTATGGGGAGATGTTGCGGATCAGGAGAATCTGCATTAGGGAGTCTGATTGCCTTAAAGCACAGCAGGAATGCAGATTAAGGTTCATTGAAAGGGGTTACAGCCCCAAGGTTATTGACAGTGCGACAAGAAGGGCCAATGCACAAAGTAGAGCACAGGCACTGGTAGCCAGAGACAGAATCAGAGACATTCCCATTGATGAGCAGCCCATTAGACTAATTCTTACTTTTAGTGATCAGCATCAGGTCATCAGGAGGATTATAACTAGGAATTGGCTTCTAATTAAGAACAATCCAGTCTTGGGGGAAAGACTTTCACGTTCCCCCAATCTGACTTTTAGAAAAGCCAATTCCATGAGTAACACCTTGGTCACGAGTAGCCCAGAAATTAAATGCTCTTCAGACTGGCTTACTAAGAGTAAGGGTTTCATCAAATGTGCAACGTGCAAGGCATGTAAGCAGGGCATTAACAAGACTGAGTACCATAGCCCTTTCCATAGTACACCGAGGAAAATTGAGAAAAAGCTTACATGTAAATCAGAATATGTAGTCTACGTATTAGAGTGCCCTTGCGGGTTAAAATACGTAGGGAGCACTAGACCAGAGTGTCACAAGAGAATCCTCCAACATCTACGGGCCATCAAAAATGGGGATGAATCATACCCCGTGGCCCGTCACTTTTCTGCAGCTCACGCAAAAAACTCTGATTTGTTGAAGTATTAAATTATTGATTGCATTTTACCCCTGAGACGTGGTGGTGACAGAAATGCTAAATTAAGGATGTTGGAAACTAAATATATCCTTGAGATGGACACTAAGAGCCCTAATGGGTTGAATTCAACAGAAGATTTTTATACGTTTTTGTAAATTGATGTATGATGTTCAAAGTAATTTTAAAACTGTATATATCTTCTAGTGTCCGTCTACTACAAATAAGTCTTTTTGCCGCTTGAGTATGAATCAATTTTAATCTTTTTCACTTTACATATTATTATGTTTATTTTCTCACAAATTTCTTGGGGTTTAGGGTGGTCAATACACTGTTGGATTTATGTTAAGTTCATGGATGTATAGGAATATGCCCACTGGGGCTGTATTCAAGAGAACCAACTTTATTGTTCTTGCGTTGACATTGGCTAAATACAATCCTCCGCATGTGCCAGTCACGGATGTGACACAGTTTTTTCAAGCAAACTATGATCCGTTCTTTAGAAACAACCTAGTGGACCTTTTTGTATAGCATAGATTTTTTTATTCATGCTGATATTTTATAAAGGTTCCTTTAAATGGGGTTGCATTTTTAATGATGGAATGGTTTTATCAATAATAATGAAATTAATTATTTATTGATGCTTTTATTCGATGAAGTGAATATTTATTGTCTATGTTTACTTGAAATGCGAATTGCACTTGATTTAAGCACATTTGGCACTTTATTATGTATTTAACAGCGACATTTGCAGAGGAGGATAATAAGAATAGCTGTATTTTACGGTCATAACTGCATTTAAGCAGGAACTAAGTCTTTCATCCAAGTCTAGCACTTTAAACAATTGCACTGTCACTTTAAATAGTGGTGTTCTGCCCATGTGATGTGTCATGTGATCAAGGTCCGAGAGGGACCGAAAGGCGCCATGGCGGTGGTGTTTGGGCGAATTATGAAATAAAGGAATATTTGCACGAAGCTGGGTCTGCATCGTCTCTTTGGATACGAGTCCTGTGTGCTGGAGGCGAAATCAGGGAGATTCACCGGATGGGCCAATTGCATGAGGGGGAGGAGCTTTATGTGCTGGGATGGACATTTAAGCAGGAAGGAACATTGGGTAACATGACATGCTGCAGTGTTAGGCGCTGAGGAAGGCCGTTGTCGCCGAAATGCATTCGCCGCCATTGCTGTGATGAGGAAATAAACGAGCTGCTTGTCCTGTACTCCCCTTGACCTCTGCGTTCTTCCTTTGGATGGATGGTTGTCTTCATATTTCCTGTGCCTGCCAGAGACACAGTACGGAAGGTCCCGCCACATCAAGAATCTCGGAGTTCAAACTGGCAATTAGCTGCGTGCAGCTTCGTGGGTACCGAGGGATCGGCTAACTCCGATGATCACCAGAGGACATTGTTTCACGTTGGGGAAAAAGTTGTATTTACTTCAAAGGGCGACCAGTCCGCATTGACTGCCCGGTCCCAGCTGCTGATTCGTGTCATACTGGCTGTGGCGGATATAAGGGGACCCAGGACGACGGCCGTCGACTTTCCTCCTTCAGGAGCATGGAACCTGTTACCACCTACCTGTTTCCAGCGGGACCTACAGTCTGCTACACTCCCTCACGCCATCTACCCAGTCATGCCGACACAGTGCATGCTGGTAGTTGAAGTCTGACATTAAAACGGACTTTCACCGGATGGGCCAATTGCATGAGGGGGAGGAGCTTTATGTGCTGGGATGGACATTTAAGCAGGAAGGAACATTGGGTAACATGACATGCTGCAGTGTTAGGCGCTGAGGAAGGCCGTTGTCGCCGAAATGCATTCGCCGCCATTGCTGTGATGAGGAAATAAACGAGCTGCTTGTCCTGTACTCCCCTTGACCTCTGCGTTCTTCCTTTGGATGGATGGTTGTCTTCATATTTCCTGTGCCTGCCAGAGACACAGTACGGAAGGTCCCGCCACATCAAGAATCTCGGAGTTCAAACTGGCAATTAGCTGCGTGCAGCTTCGTGGGTACCGAGGGATCGGCTAACTCCGATGATCACCAGAGGACATTGTTTCACGTTGGGGAAAAAGTTGTATTTACTTCAAAGGGCGACCAGTCCGCATTGACTGCCCGGTCCCAGCTGCTGATTCGTGTCATACTGGCTGTGGCGGATATAAGGGGACCCAGGACGACGGCCGTCGACTTTCCTCCTTCAGGAGCATGGAACCTGTTACCACCTACCTGTTTCCAGCGGGACCTACAGTCTGCTACACTCCCTCACGCCATCTACCCAGTCATGCCGACACAGTGCATGCTGGTAGTTGAAGTCTGACATTAAAACGGACTTTCACCGGATGGGCCAATTGCATGAGGGGGAGGAGCTTTATGTGCTGGGATGGACATTTAAGCAGGAAGGAACATTGGGTAACATGACATGCTGCAGTGTTAGGCGCTGAGGAAGGCCGTTGTCGCCGAAATGCATTCGCCGCCATTGCTGTGATGAGGAAATAAACGAGCTGCTTGTCCTGTACTCCCCTTGACCTCTGCGTTCTTCCTTTGGATGGATGGTTGTCTTCATATTTCCTGTGCCTGCCAGAGACACAGTACGGAAGGTCCCGCCACATCAAGAATCTCGGAGTTCAAACTGGCAATTAGCTGCGTGCAGCTTCGTGGGTACCGAGGGATCGGCTAACTCCGATGATCACCAGAGGACATTGTTTCACGTTGGGGAAAAAGTTGTATTTACTTCAAAGGGCGACCAGTCTGCATTGACTGCCCGGTCCCAGCTGCTGATTGGTGTCATACTGGCTGTGGCGGATATAAGGGGACCCAGGACGACGGCCGTCGACTTTCCTCCTTCAGGAGCATGGAACCTGTTACCACCTACCTGTTTCCAGCGGGACCTACAGTCTGCTACACTCCCTCACGCCATCTACCCAGTCATGCCGACACAGTGCATGCTGGTAGTTGAAGTCTGACATTAAAACGGACTTTCACCGGATGGGCCAATTGCATGAGGGGGAGGAGCTTTATGTGCTGGGATGGACATTTAAGCAGGAAGGAACATTGGGTAACATGACATGCTGCAGTGTTAGGCGCTGAGGAAGGCCGTTGTCGCCGAAATGCATTCGCCGCCATTGCTGTGATGAGGAAATAAACGAGCTGCTTGTCCTGTACTCCCCTTGACCTCTGCGTTCTTCCTTTGGATGGATGGTTGTCTTCATATTTCCTGTGCCTGCCAGAGACACAGTACGGAAGGTCCCGCCACATCAAGAATCTCGGAGTTCAAACTGGCAATTAGCTGCGTGCAGCTTCGTGGGTACCGAGGGATCGGCTAACTCCGATGATCACCAGAGGACATTGTTTCACGTTGGGGAAAAAGTTGTATTTACTTCAAAGGGCGACCAGTCCGCATTGACTGCCCGGTCCCAGCTGCTGATTCGTGTCATACTGGCTGTGGCGGATATAAGGGGACCCAGGACGACGGCCGTCGACTTTCCTCCTTCAGGAGCATGGAACCTGTTACCACCTACCTGTTTCCAGCGGGACCTACAGTCTGCTACACTCCCTCACGCCATCTACCCAGTCATGCCGACACAGTGCATGCTGGTAGTTGAAGTCTGACATTAAAACGGACTTTCACCGGATGGGCCAATTGCATGAGGGGGAGGAGCTTTATGTGCTGGGATGGACATTTAAGCAGGAAGGAACATTGGGTAACATGACATGCTGCAGTGTTAGGCGCTGAGGAAGGCCGTTGTCGCCGAAATGCATTCGCCGCCATTGCTGTGATGAGGAAATAAACGAGCTGCTTGTCCTGTACTCCCCTTGACCTCTGCGTTCTTCCTTTGGATGGATGGTTGTCTTCATATATATATATATATATATATATATATATTACCTACTGGAGGTCGCACATTGGAGATAATATAGTGGGAGAAAGGAAGTAACTATGAGCAAACTTTCTATGTAACACAAAAAAGTTGCACGGTATACTATAAGTCTCACTTTATATTTTAAACATTTTTGATCTACTTGATGAATTACATATAAAAATGAATAATGGCTCGAACAATTTTTGATTATTAAATATAAATGTATTCTTCTGATTCTTTTTCATAATTTATTAAAACTTCTAATAATATATTGTCTGGAATCTCCTCATTTACATTCTCTGTTTCCATTGATTCCACACACTCAAGTAATTCAAGGTTCAGAGACTCATCCATAAAGTCAATGTTATCATTTTCAGCATTTTTTCCATCATGGTTGTTGTCCAAAACAATTTCAAAAGAAATATTATTTTCTCCTTCCATTTTGTTGCTGTAAATTGCATAAAAAATAATTATATCAGTAGAGGTAGGGCACTGTTGGGTTTAAGTTCAGACATGTAGTTTGGATTTTTTAACAGTGAAGGTATCTTTGAGCAGTGTATGGTATCAGGCTGGAATTAGAAATATAAAAAAGTGTATGTGTTAAAGCTTAAGTAAATTTATAATTATATAAGAGAAGTGTAACTTAATCTATAACTATTACAGAGACGCCTATCTTAATCTCTAACTATTACAGTGGGATAGTATATAACTAACAGAATATTTTTTCTCAAATTAACTTAAAGTGCACAACATACTTCACTTTCCAAAATAACAACTTTGAGAAAGCAGTTGAAGTTGTCAGTGTTATTTCTTTTCAAATGTACTTCAGGAAGTAGTAGTCAAAATGGCTGTGTTTCCTTCTCTTTTGTTTTATTTATTCATGTACATAACCAATCAAATGTCAGGAAATAATCGTAAAAAATGAAAGAAACTTTTTAATTGGTTGTAAATTCTAACACTTCATATGTGTTTTGGTCATGTAATTTAGCTCAGGATATTTAGACAGACCTGTAGCCTAAATGTTTCAATGGAATTTCACCAAATTTGGGCAAATGGTAGGGACTGGTGCGCGCTGCGGTACGCGCACCGGCAGCGTTACGGGAGTCCTCCATTTTGTGTTTCGGTACAATCGAGACGGAAGATGGAGGGAAAACAACGTTGGGAATGGGTAGAAGGGGGCACGGTAGACACTTCCCGACCCGCTAGGTTTTCTGAGGGGGGCTTAGGACGCTCATATAGGCAAAAATAAAAATAAAAAATTGCAAAATTTCGCGGGGGGAGCGCCCGGTACGCGCACCGGTAAGCGTACCGGGAAGCGTACTTTGGTGAAAAACAGTGAAAAAAGTTAGAAAAAGATAAACGTTTTGAATGATCAGAGGAAGGGTATCTCTGAAAAGAGCTTTTGGGTTCTGTGGCTGATTTAGGTACCTACAAGTAGGTTCCAAAGCAGTCTTAAATTCAGGAGGAATATTCTATTCCCCTCATCTGAGAAGTGCACACCATCTCCTCTGCAGATGTCTTGCATGTTGTAACGCAAGTTATTATTGTATATTGAACCCATTCCATAGTCTCTCATGTAAGCAGAAACAGATTTATTCACATGTTTCAGTGCTTTCTCAAATTGTGGACAAAATTGGTTGGACCAGTTCCATTTCTGTCTTTGGCATATATTGGGATATACCAAGGAAGTTTGTGGAAAAAGTGTCATCAATTGATCAAAGGTGTCCTTTAAAAGCATTTCCAGACCAACCCCAGTCATAGTGCCCAAATCATAGATGTCAGACAAAGTGCACTCTCCCCCCAATGCATTAACAAGTCCCCCTTCAACAATTAAACTCGAGAGGCCTGTATGATTTTCGCAGTGTGCATATTTATTAAAAGTTCACAGGTCAATGACTTCCTTGCCTCTCCAGTTCTTTATTTTTAACGTCAAGATTATTTACACATCACAGTATTAAGAAGTATTAAGAAACTCACACTTATATACATATACTCTTTTACCGCCTATTCTCCAATGGGCATTTGCTTTAAGTTCGGGTTGCGCCAGCAGGCCACAACCAAGATAGCCTGCTCTCCTTAAGTCAACCCCCTTCCGGTCAACAGAGCCGCAGGTGAATAATCTGCCACCACTTGTGGCAGCCAGCGGCTTCCGGGGTAGGGCTAGAGAAGCCAGGGCCACCAGCAGGTCAGCCCCAACTCTCCCGCCAGCCCGGAGCCCATGATGATTTAGAAACCTGTTCAGAGGTAAAACTGGCACTGCCCAAAGAAGTTCCCGTGATATTCTTGTCCGGGACCCCGCTACTGCCCTGCCCGAAGACCTAAAGTTTGGGGTGGGTGGGTGGGTGACTTCTTCCAGCTACGTCCGACTCCTGGGCGGTCAGCAGACAAAGAGGGGGTCCCCAAAATGGTCACGGGCTTTTAAGGCTCGCGCCCTATGACTACTTCTGGGGCGTTACCGTGACGCGTTTCCTTTGGACCCCCTTTTCTTTCGCTTCCGGGTCGGATGCCCCGGAAGCGACCCCTTGATGGTCGGCCCTTTGGCTGCCACTAACGGCACCACGCCCTTAAGGGGGGTGGCGCCTCGCATGGATGTCAGACAAAGTGCACTCTCCCCCCAATGCATTAACAAGTCCCCCTTCAACAATTAAACTCGAGAGGCCTGTATGATTTTCACAGTGTGCATATTTATTAAAAGTTCACAGGTCAATTACTTCATTGCCTCTCCAGTTCTTTATTTTTAACGTCAAGATTATTTACACATCACAGTATTAAGAAGTATTAAGAAACTCACACTTATATACATATACTCTTTTACCGCCCATTCTCCAATGGGCATTTGCTTTAAGTTCGGGTTGCGCCAGCAGGCCACAACCAAAATAGCCTGCTCTCCTTAAGTCAACCCCCCTCTGGTCAACAGAGCCGCAGGTGAATAATGTGCCACCACTTGTGGCAACCAGCGGCTTCCGGGGTAGGGCTAGAGAAGCCAGGGCCACCAGCAGGTCAGCCCCAACTCTCCCGCCAGCCCGGAGCCCATGATGATTTAGAAACCTGTTCAGAGGTAAAACTGGCACTGCCCAAAGAAGTTCCCGTGATATTCTTGTCCGGGACCCCGCCACAGGGCGAGGCGCATACTGGCGGACTCGTCCTCCCCCCCGCACTCCAGAGCTTCAGAAATGGCTCCTAGAATCGTTTGTATAAATATCTCGGTGCCCACCTCTGATAGGTGCACTCCATCTGGAGTTCTGGACTTTTTGGTTCCGTCCAGAGGTGTCAGGGAACAACACCCAAAGACCCCGGAGTTCCACCTGCCTTGGTGCACAAATGAACAGAAACACGGGCTTCTCGATGGTGGCGTCAAAGACCAAAGGTTTATTACTGCAGGGACACAGAAGTCACAGAAACTACGCATGGGCAGTAACTAGGAGCCTGTTCAAATTGTACAAAGAGGGTTGCTCCTTATATACTAAATTTTGGCCTTCAGGCGAATTCTTCACATGTTAGTACATTCCCAAAACCTTTGTGTCATAAACAATAAATATTTGGCGTACACAGGAATCGTCGACAATATCTGATGTCAAAACTTTACGAACGAGGGGTTCCCACTTTTCCATCATAATCTCATGTCAACTTTTCATTCAAGACCCGGACCGCCTCATCGTAAATTTCGTTACCTCCCCCTAATAAAGGCCCAGAAGGAAAGGAGCAGAGCCAGGTGCAGAAGATAGAAAAGCAGGATAAGGGATGTTTGTGGGTTGTAAATGGGCAAGGCTACCGGCTTCGGCCGCCTAATCGTGATCAGGACAATGGACACGAAGACCAGTTTAGCAGGACTGGCCTCGGGCAGAGGAGGCAGCCTTTGTCGAGTCATGCAGCTACAGCGTGATCTGGTTTAAGGTGCACGTATCATGAAAGAGGTGAATCTCCGGCTAAGGCTACGTGTCCTTAATCGAAATGAAGTGATCAGAGGTTATTGCGTATGTGAGGGCAAGAAACACAAAATGGCGGCCATGATCTAAGATGGATGCCGTGGGTAGATCAGAAATGTGTTTATAAAAGGAGTGCTCTTGCTCGTAGCGTAGCGAAAACACCAGGATATGCTAAATGGATCATTTGCGGTTCGCTGATACCAATATTATGTGTTTCCGACAATATTGAAAACACAGGTTCAAATCGTCACGGAACCTCAGACCCTCCTTTTGCCCTTACATAGGCAATTAATTAATCTATGTCAGAATCTAATTCTATGCTCATCAGGTCAGTGACATGCTGTTGTATCATCATCCTTTCTCGTGCCTTTTCTCGAAACGCAGGTGGTTTTCTAAGACAAGTTGCAGCACAAAGACTACACAGAGCAGGACCACACTGGATAATCAGGCAGCATGAGAATAGGAATACTAAGATGACACCAATGACCATTAGAATTTTCCATCCCCACGCTGAGATCAGAGTCCAAAACCACTCCATGAAGGACCAGTTTCCCTTGTCTACGTGAATAGAGTCGGAAATCTTGTGTAGCTTAGAGATCGCCTCATAGACTGTTGGAGCATTATTAGGAATAAAGACACAGCAGCTCGATTGGATCATTCTGCATACCCCACCTCGATCTGCAAGGATAACGTCTAGAACCATACGGTTCTGCAACGTCATGAGTCTATCCGCCTGAAGCTCAGCTGTCAAATTGCTAAGGGCACCAGCAGTTTCGGTAATAGTAGATTCAACTACCCGTGTTAGCTGACGTATGTTTCTACTATTGGCCATAGGCCCCCAGAACGGAAGGAAGCCTTTGAAGAAATCTCCAGCTTCCTGACCAGCAGTATCTTCCTTGCTGAAGACACCTCTCGCTACTCTGGTTCTGTGGTAATCAGATGAAGCAGTGTATGTCGGAGGCAATAATCGAGCAATATAGCATGATCCTGAAAAGTCGGCAGGCAACCATGTATAAGCTCTATCTCGACAGATGAAGTATGTACCCCTAGCAGTAAGAAAGGCAGGGGAAGAGTTAGCCGGAAACACATAAGTCTCTACGCACTCACTCCTCCCTAGCTGAGCTCTCGGATTTCTCCCATTCCCTTGCAAACAGACCTGACCTCGGTGAGGTACGACCCAGATTGGAGTTGAGCTTTTGCGCTTGCTTTCTCCTAAACTAAGGCGATACTCTGAAGTATTCCAACTCAAATACACTTGCAATTCGTCTCTAGGGTATGATGGAGTATTATTGACGTCCTTGATCATGTCAATAATTCCCTGGACTAAAGCTTTGTTGGCAGAGTTATATTTAGTGGAACGTGGTGGGCGTGGAGGATAGGTTTCAAGGGCATAGGCAAAGATGGTTTGAAGGGCCTGAAATGATCCATTGTAGCTGAAAGGCAAAACCAGATAAGGAATACCTTTATCCATAGTGTGGGGTATCAAGCCACACACCCAGCAGTCTGTAGTGTTAACTACCAGTTGGTGTTGGTGCAAGAGCTGTACAAAAGTGTTGTTAATGAACTCTGAGCGTCGGGCTTGCTCATGTTCGGGAAACGAATGAAAAGAGTGTATAGAAGAAACAGTAGAAGTAGCAGGATCAAGGGGAGGTACTGTAGTAACTGGCACAAAAATCAAATTTATACTGAAAACGATTCCACCCACCAACGTTATCAAAACAATCAAGAATGTAATGGCACATTGCATCAAAAAGCATTTGCTGTGAAGGATTCTGCAAAGTCTGTTTCTGCGAACATAAATCACATTTTCTCGTTGCAGCGCAGGAAGCTCCATCTTCTACAATCCGCTCGCGACCACTGATGATGTGTACGTAGATGAAAATGCCTCTATCAGCCCTGGGAGTTCCCAGAACCAACAGAAAGATCGACCTTGTGTCAGACCCCCGCAGATTCAACTAAGCACACAGCCACGACCCTACGGCTACCCAGACGGCAAGGCAATTTTAAAACAACAAAATAATAGCAAACTTCCTGGCTGGAGGCAAAAGTTCAAAATTTCAAAATATCACAATGGGCAGTTGCCTGCTTTATTTGTCCATTTTACGGTTTCGTAAATTATATCTTTGCTTCGCAGGTACTGTCTGATCGGCAAATAGCGTTTCACCGGTAGCTGTTGCAGTGTTCAAGTTCGCAGATGACAGAGTTTTTTCTGATGCAGGGGACAAATGTTCAGAGTTCAAAGGAGTATTTTCTGAAGGAGAGTCAGAGCTTGGAGTGTCAGTGATTAATTCGGCATCGCTGAAAGGGATGAATTTTGGCGTGCTTTCAAATTCGGAGGAACCAATTCCCTTCTTCACCCAGTCGTCGTAAGGAACTGGCAAAGGTACACGCTTTACGTGGGATGCATGCACCCAATGCTTGCGACCAGCCACACGAACTGCTGTTCTTGTTACAAGCAGGATCTGGAAGGGGCCGACGAATCTCGGCTGAAGGTTCTTCGTCCTCGCGAAATTCCTGATAACCACAAGATCTCCTGGTTTCAGCTGATGCCCTGGACTCTCCGGAGGCTTTGGTAAAGCATCGAAAACCTGTTGGTGAATAAGACTCAATTTAGCAGTCAAGTCGTAAAGGTAGTCTATCAACATAGGATATTCTAGAGAACAAAACTCCTTAGGCCTCGGCACACCCCAAATATTTGCCGGACGGCCAAACACTATCTCATAAGGGCTAAGCCCCACTCTAGAATGTACAGTTGCTCTCGTTGATAACAAAGCCAAAGGAAGTGCGTCTGGCCAGGCTAAACCTGTGGATGCTTGTATTTTAGCTAGTTTCAGCTTAAGGGTGCCATTGTAACCCTCCACTAAACCAGCAGACTGGGGATGGTTCGCACTGTGGAACTTTTGTTTCAGACCTAGGCCGGCACACACACTCTGCATAACTTTCCCTATAAACTCACTTCCGTTATCTGACCATACAATCCGTGGCATACCGAATCTAGGGAAATATTCTTTGAGAAGAATCTTGGCAGTTGATAGGGCAGTATTGTCCTTTAGTGGGTATGCTTCAATCCACCTGGAAAAAGCACAGACTACCACCAGAACATATTTCAAATTATTACAGCGATCCATGTGAATGAAGTCTAACTGAATCACTTCAAAGGGGCAGGAAGGAGGAGCGAAGTGACCAGCTGGAGTTGGAGTTCCCTTGCCAGGATTATGCATCAGGCATACCATACAATTTTTCACCACTCTCTCTGCACACTTACTGATTCCATCATTCTTCCAGACTGGAGCCAACATTTTACAGATTCCTTTAGAACTTATATGTGCTACTCCATGTGCCATCGTCACTACTGCAAGCACATACGCATCAGGCAACATCCAACGCTGCTGTTCTGTCAAATCAATCCAACACCCATTCGAATCCAACTTGCCCATACTTTCTTTCCATACACGTTTTTCCTCCTCAGTTGCTTCTTTCTGAATCTCTTTCACACTTTCCATAGTATCCTCACACATTCCAGACTCAGCAATCCATCTTGCAGACGTAGCAACATACATTCTGCTCATCGTGTCTCTAGCTGTCTGTTTAGCAGTTTCATCAGCAAAAGCATTCCCGCGACCAACATCATCCGTGATTGCTTTATGAGCACTGCACTTTACAATCGCAACTTCAGTCGGCAAGGTTAGAGATTCTAACAAGTCGTTAACTAGCTGACCATGTTGAATCTTAGTCCCATGGGACGTAATGAAACCTCTTTCTCTCCACAAACGGCCAAAACTATGGGCCACGCCAAATGCGTACTGACTATCTGTAAAGACATTCACTCTCTTTCCCTTAGCTAAAACACACGCTCTTGTTAGAGCTATTAATTCTGCAGCTTGGGCAGAATTCTGACTCACTCTTGCAGTCTCCACAATCGTCTTCAAAGTCGTTACTGCGTAAGCAGCAGTCACATCACCATTCTCCAATTTAAAACATGACCCGTCCACATACAGCGTGCCATCTGGATCGGATAACGGAGTATCCTTTAAGTCAATGCGTCCTTTTGTCTCTTCCTCCGTTTTAAAACAACAATCATGTGGTTCGGAATCACTCGACTCTTGATCAGTCGGCAACAGCGTTGCTGGATTCAATACATTACATCTTTTGATCTGAATATGACTCGCTAGTAATGTTAGCTCATAACCAGATAGTCTCGCACTGGTAAGGTGTTGTGTCTTCGTTCGATTCATGAGTGTATCCACCGCATGAGGAACCATGACCACTAGCATGTTGTTCATCACCAAACCAGCAGATTGTCGAATGGAAGCCGCAGCTGCCGCTGTAGCTCTCAAACAACTAGGCAACGCTCTAGCTACCGGATCTAATGTTGATGAAAAATACGCACAAGGGCGTTGTTTATCACCAAACTTCTGTGTCAGAACACTCAACGCGCAACCTTCTCTCTCATGAACATAGAGCGTGAATGGCTTACTGTAATCAGGTGTACCCAATACAGGAGCTGAACACAATACTTTTCGTAATTCAGTAAAACTTTCTTGACATTCATCAGACCATGGCACCGGACTCGGAACATTTTTCCCAGTCAAAGCTACCAACGGTTTTGCTAAAAGAGAAAAATTTGGGATCCACTGCCTACAGTAAGAGGTAATACCTAGGAAGGCACGTACTTCTCTCTGTGTGCGTGGAACACTCATCTGCGTAATTGCTTTTATTCTCTCTGGGGTCAACTTCCTTCCCTCCTTTGACAAAAGATGACCTAGGTAGGTCACTTCTTGGCAGCAGTATTGCATTTTCGAAGGTGACACCTTATGATTCAAATTAGACAAATGATGTAATAACGAAATCGTAGCTGCTTTGCAAGTTTCCTTGTCATCGGCAGCCACTAGAAGATCGTCTACATATTGTACTAGAGCAGAACCTGGAGGAAGGACAAAGGAATCTAACTGGCTTTTTAATGCTTGACTGTAAATAGATGGGCTCTCACAATAGCCTTGTGGAGCGCGTTTGAATCTGAAACTTCGACCTCCTAGACAGAAGCCGAAAATATCTCTGCTTTCCTCGGCTATCGGAATGCTGAAAAAGGCATTCTTCAAGTCAATGACTGAGAACCAAGTGGCTGTAGCAGGAATTAATGTTAACAAGGCAGTAATGTCTGGGACCACAGGAAACTGCGGAACTACAATCTTATTAACTTCTCTGAGGTCGATAACAAACCTATACACTGGAGGCTTTGTAGGATCAGTTCATTTCAAAATCGGTAGTACAGGACTGTTACAGACATTTCCTCTAGTTTCTTCAACCACACCTTTCTTAATCAAATCTTGCACAATCAATAAAAGTGCACGCTCACCTTCACTAGATATTTTGTATTGAGGAATTCTTGGAAATTTTACATTTGCTTTCAAAGTTACTACATATGGTGGTATTTCTAAAAGGCCTACATCATTAGGACCAGTCGCCCAAAGAGAATCAGGGAGTGAACGCAGCTCTGGCGGGAGTGCATCCATTGACAAGTACATCGGAGAAGTGATATTTTTACCCAATGTAAGCTGTACTCCTTCCGGAGAACAGTACAATGTCGCATATAGTCGTTTTAACAAATCTAAACCAAGCAGATTTTCATTACAATCTGTCGTCAAAATCAGAGGTGCTTTCAAGTGACATGGTCCAACAGAAATAGACAAAGGACCAGATATCGGGTTGTAAACAGGGGCGCCTGAAAAACCTACAGAAACATTTGTTGAGCCGGACAAAGGTGCGCCAGGGAGTTTCGCATGAATGATAGAACTTTTTGCGGCACCAGTATCCAACAGAAACGGTTCGACTACACCTGATGTTGCTACTGCGACATAAGTCCCACTCTGATCCACTGTAACTGATACTACTCCCTCTCTCTGTCCATGGCTGTCCTAGTACCCAATTTGCTGAAATCCCTCATCCACTTCACAATAATCTTCAACAAGATATTGTTGAGATCTATTTTGCTGAGTAGACTGTCCATTTCGTTGATCAAAGTGATTGGAAGGACGATCATTCGTTTGTGGAGGCATAGTACCTCGCCCTCGACCTCTAGAATTCTGCACAAAACCACCACGACCTCTCTGAGCTGCTGCTGCATTATTTTGCGCTAAGATCGGACACTCATTCTTGTAGTGACCCTCTTTCTTGCAGTATGCACACTGGTTCCACTGATATTGAGGCCTCGTCGAACTATAATCTGTTCTTTGATATGAACCCTGTTGCATATTAGTCTGATTCGTGCGAGGCGGATACGCCTGTTGCAAAAGAACTTTAGTTTTTAAATCCTTCGTTTTCTTATCTGATTTTTCTTTTTCCTCTTTATCCCTATTTTCGTAATACTGTACAGTTGCAAGTATTTGCGCAGTTGTGGAAACAGCCCACGCACTCTCCGAATCCTTTAATTTATTGCATAATTCAGGTAACAAATTATGCACAAATTTATCGACAAACAGTCTTTGTCCTCCTTCTGTGCTCATGTCCTGACCACTATGATCTACAAAAGTCTCTTCGAACCTCGTGAAAAAGTCGGAGACACTTTCGTCTTTCTTCTGCCTGCATGCGGATAACTTGTCCCAATTAACACGCAATGCGGGCATCAGAGTCTTCATTAGATCAATTATCCTACCTGGAAGATTAGCAATTAAGGGTTCAGGTTTTGCACCACCTGTTTGCTGACCATCCGCTGCAGTGATAGCTGCCCAATCACCACCTAAGGCAACTTGATGATCCTCTCTACGAATTTTAGCCCACACTGGTTGCGGAACTACGTTCCCAAATAACATATCGATGTCTGCTAAGTTCATTATACAAGCCTCAACTGTCTGTGTCAATTCCTTATAGTATCCAGCAGGATTCTTACGTGGATCTGGCAAGGCCTGCTTCACTGCTAGCACTTCAGCTCGTTTCCATGGAATGTGTATCCACACTCTTTGGAATTGCGCTGGAGCAGCTACAATACCATTATTTTGATCAGCTTGCACAGCTTCGCGCCAAATTGGAGGAACCTCCCTCATTGGATATTGGCGACTTAATTTCATTTTGCCTTTCTCTAGATCTCTCGGTGAACGAAGTGATGGGTCATTCCTATAACTTAAAATCAATTCCATCGCTTCTCCTATATTATCACCCACTATCATTCCAGCAGCAAACTCTTTCTGAACCTTAATTAAGTCTTCTAAATTTGATTCAACATCATCTTCTTCTATTTCCTCACGTAACAGCGAGCACATCTCATCAAAGACATACCGTTGCGTTGGTTCTTTCCACTGCATAAAAGTGTCTAGCACATCTCTCGTACTATATCTCCTACTCTTCGAAATCCATCTGAGAGCCGTGGAATCTAAAATTCCCCGTTCCTCAGTACTTGGAAGCTGACTACGTCTCTGAACAGAGTCGGAAGTAGGAGTCTTGATTAAGGTTTTATAGAAAGGAGACAGCATACTAGACACAGAATCAGTGATTCTCCGACGAACAGAAAGTGGAGTCAACACACTCGCAGACGCAGAGAACACAGTAGAGGTAGGAACAGATAATGGAACTGTAGGAGTATCAAGAAAAATAGTTTGTGGAACAGTAGATGCGAGCGAGACAGATACTGGTATAGAAGTCGGCAATCCAGGAGGAGGAGGAGCCGTAGGAACATTCACATTGACCACAGGAGGTACAGGAGCTTGATTCTGAGGGACAGGAGCAGGAACACCAGGTTGTCCAGCAACCGGCAATTGAACATTTGGCACAAATTGGGCCGTAGCACCTTGTGCATACGGTGGAGGTGACCGTAACAAATAAGACAACAGAGGATCGTTTTCAGAGTCCTCTAGTATCTTAGCTGTTTTCGATGGCAAGGCAGGATAGCACTTGTCAATCGCTAAATTGTGCTCTCTAATGGCCACCTCTATGGCTTTCTCACACTCGTTATCCTGCAACTGCTTAGTTGCTTGTTCTAGAGTCAACTCTTCTTTCTCTTTCTGTTCTTTCTTTAACCTTTTCATTTCTCTCTGTTTGGATTCTTTTCGCCAGTAACGGAAAGAATCAAACATTGCCGGCCGGGCTTTCTTCCTAAACAATTTCGCTTCTAAATTGTCAAGAATTTCGGGTTCAAAACTACCATGCAGTGGCCAACTAAGGACACCATCTTTCTCAGTGTATCGGACCCATACCTCATTATAAGATATAGGACCCACACCATGTTTACAATACAAGTCATATAGGGGAGTCCCAATCGGAGGAACCAGACATGAGTCCTCCAATCGTGAGTCACTGTTGCAACCGAAACACGACAACATACAGTTTCTCCGACTTACCATTTTTCAGTCCGGAACACAAAACAAACAAAACACGAAACAGATATGTGCACTTGAACCAAGAACTTAGGCCTACCAAAACGAATTGATGTATCGATACCCAAACTAAACCAAATAGATTATCGTAACCAGAACAACCAGTGATAATCTTACGAGACCAAACCAAACCAAGAACCAAAAAGGATTTTAACAACCCTCACAAAGTAACTAGCTAGCAACCACTAAATACTTAACTGAGGCACTGAAGACGTCACCAAGGAGAAACCCGTCACGTTTCGCTGTACTAAGGACTGCACCTCGGGTCCAAGACAGGGCGACGGTCAAGGCAACGGCCCACTGCAGCCGTCCTGAACGGGAACCCTCGTGGAAGAGAACTTCGGGCCACTTTTGCGATATGCCGGGATCGATGAAGTGGGGCGCCTCCCTCAGGAATCTTCACACGAAGCTTCTCGAACTCTTCAGGCTTTTGGACCGGTACCGAATGACGTCGCCCTACCCGGGGCGCCAATTGGAGTTCTGGACTTTTTGGTTCCGTCCAGAGGTGTCAGGGAACAACACCCAAAGACCCCGGAGTTCCACCTGCCTTGGTGCACAAATGAACAGAAACACGGGCTTCTCGATGGTGGCGTCAAAGACCAAAGGTTTATTACTGCAGGGACACAGAAGTCACAGAAACTACGCATGGGCAGTAACTAGGAGCCTGTTCAAATTGTACAAAGAGGGTTGCTCCTTATATACTAAATTTTGGCCTTCAGGCGAATTCTTCACATGTTAGTACATTCCCAAAACCTTTGTGTCAGTCAGTCAAAATACACTTTATTCGATTTTTGTTAAAATCATAAAAGGCAAAAACATACATGTATATAAAAACATTTTAAAAGTACCCACAAATCATTTAGGTTTTACATAGTGTCCATAAAAGAGTCACTTAATTAATCACCATGATATATACAGTGAAATAACATAACAATTACTGTATTAATTTTTAGTTTAAAACAGTGCAGTTCTAGGGATTCTTTTGTTTCTACCTCTATATGCAGCTGTTAAAAAACTTGCTACACAAAAAGTGACATATGCATCAGGTAATCTTTGGAGATAAAACAAAGCAGGTCTCACTTGAATGAAGCCCAGTGTTTTCAGGAGGGGAGTTAGATATTTTCTCCTCTCAGTATTGTGAAATGCACAGAAAAACAAGAAATGGAAAGTGTCCTGGTTAGAGAACTGGTCACACTCACAAGGTGGTGCATGTTCCGGTTTACCCCACGTGGGAAAGATGCCTAATGAATAGTGGATCAAATTCATTCTAAATCTGGTTAACAAAAACTTATGCAGGGGGTTGGAGACATATTGCAGGTATGGTTCCATCGAGGGGGAAGAGGACAAAACCAAATGTGCTCTTACTAATGGTTTGTTAACCTCGGACTCCTCTCTCTCTAAGCGTGTCCTCCCCTGGAATTCCTTCTTGATCCATGCAATGTCAGCTTTCCTGATTGTTGACGGTGTTGTATACAAGTCAGGTCTCCCGAGGGCAGTGAATGATGACTTTATATATCTCAGCCAGGCTATTTTCATAGCCCCCTCCCTTGCAGTCACATCTTTAAGAATTGTGTGATTTAGAGACAGCTCGGTATTTAACCAGGTATTGGCCCAAAAAAGTAAAGGGGCCATTTTCAATCCATCTATAATGTAAGGTAGGCCAACTTCCTCATGTATGGAGTAGGTAGGTGTGGAGTTAGGGACCGACAGAATTCGTCTGATAAGTTTATTCTCTACTATCTGCATACTATCCAGATTAGTATAGCCCCACAACGCTGCACCATATGAGGCTATCGAAATGCATTTACTTTTATAAACTTTTAACACAGCATCCATCGGTTTGGCCCCTAATCTTTTAGTAAAATCCATCAAGGCTGCTGTGGACCGGGCTAAAGAGATATATTTGGCCTTGATTTGCGGGACCCAGGAGCCTTTCTCGTCAAACAGGACCCCTAGGTAAGGGAATACCGGGACCCTGGAGAGAACCTCGCCGTTGCAGAGGAAGGTTTTTGTGTCATAAACAATAAATATTTGACGTACACAGGAATCGTCGACAATATCTGATGTCAAAACTTTACGAACGAGGGGTTCCCACTTTTCCATCATAATCTCATGTCAACTTTTCATTCAAGACCCGGACCGCCTCATCGTAAATTTCGTTACCTCCCCCTAATAAAGGCCCAGAAGGAAAGGAGCAGAGCCAGGTGCAGAAGATAGAAAAGCAGGATAAGGGATGTTTGTGGGTTGTAAATGGGCAAGGCTACCGGCTTCGGCCGCCTAATCGTGATCAGGACAATGGACACGAAGACCAGTTTAGCAGGACTGGCCTCGGGCAGAGGAGGCAGCCTTTGTCGAGTCATGCAGCTACAGCGTGATCTGGTTTAAGGTGCACGTATCATGAAAGAGGTGAATCTCCGGCTAAGGCTACGTGTCCTTAATCGAAATGAAGTGATCAGAGGTTATTGCGTATGTGAGGGCAAGAAACACAAAATGGCGGCCATGATCTAAGATGGATGCCGTGGGTAGATCAGAAATGTGTTTATAAAAGGAGTGCTCTTGCTCGTAGCGTAGCGAAAACACCAGGATATGCTAAATGGATCATTTGCGGTTCGCTGATACCAATATTATGTGTTTCCGACAATATTGAAAACACGGGTTCAAATCGTCACGGAACCTCACATCCCTCGCATATAGTTCCAGCCTGGACGTTTGCAGTAGCTTGTGGCGAATAGTTCTAATGCTCGATTTCTGCAGGATTTCTGCCACAGACTGGTTTAACCTCTTTACCGATCTATTTACTGCTTTTGGGGGTGCGCCCCGCGACCATACCTGTCTCTGGATGACTTCAGACCATATTAAAATAGCTTTAGGCATAATACTCTTAACTGCCGCTAGGGTGGTAAACAAGGACTCTTTCACTCCTCTCCTCCCGGCCGGGATCATATCGTTGCCTCCGCAGTGCAACACGAGTACATCGGGGTAAGGCATGCCTCTGGCCAGGGCCTTCCTCAAATCCTTTGGGACGTCAGCTAAGAGCTGCCCGCCTATCCCCACCCAGTGATGATCCCATCCTTGTGCGATGTGCACCCTTTTCGCGAGTGTCTCCTTAAAGAACACACCTGCCCTGCGAATGAAGGAGTGGCCGCACCAACATATTTGAGTTCTCTGAGGGGTAATACCTAGGGTAAATATCGAAAGAAACGGTAAGCACGGTCTTTTGACATAAGCAGGGGGGAAAGCAGTAAGACTGTTAGATTAATTGCGGGCGCACATAACGTACATAACATGTCGATTTCCAACGTCCTAATCTCCTAATAGTCTGTTCAGGCAATCCCAGGCTAGCGGCTGTGGTCGCTGCACCGATACGAAAAGAATGAGACGTGAAGTCGGTCGGGTCAACACCGATCTTTGCTAAGGTCATTTTTACTACCCTTGTAAACTGGAACCCGGTGAGGGGCAAACCATTCTTGTGAACCAACACCCTATCGTCGGGCATTCGAGGCCTGGCTTGCATGAACTCTCTCATCAGCCTAACTGGACAGTAAGACTCTCCCTCCACTCTGCCGAGTTGTAGCCAAACCCCTTTTCCCAAAGGATCTGTTTTCGACTTTCGAACTCTGAGTCTCAGGACATCGACAGACTCTATTATGTCCGTGAGCCTTAAACCTCCCTCCCTATCTGTCCTGGAGGCCGGGAGTAATTCTGAGATCCGTAGCGCTCCGCAAAAGGCTAACACGTAGGCCACCCTAAATAATAGAGTCTCGTACGGGGAAAAACCAACAAGCGGCAACGTCTCTAATATCTTTACCAACTTCCCCTGGTCAATGGGCCTCCTGGAGTCCTTCGCACCTGGCGTTCAACGTTCCCACCCCGTAACGGCTCTTCTCACCCTCTGGTCCTTCGTTGGGTCTGTAACACCTTTTAACCCTGCATAGAATGCTAAAGCTGACAATTGTCTTTTCATAAAAGCCACTGATTTCCCTGACCGCTTCTGCTGTACTATAAATCCTAACACACTCTGAGGCATAAAAGCATCTACTAGGCCCGCACTCCTTAAGTATATCTTATAACATTCCCAAGACCTCTGATACATACACTTAGTCTTGGGGGCCAAGGATGCCGCTATCAATTTGGAGGCTGTGGGGCACCAAACTTCCATAGCTCCGCTGGGAAAGTTGTCATTGTCTTCTCTGCTTGCGGCCAGCGCGCACGGAACTCTGTTAACTTAAAACGAGATAACCCATCAGCCGCCTGATTCTCAACCCCAGGGACATGTCTTGCAGTGAAATGGACATTGTAACTTAAACATTGCAATATCAGCTCTTTCAGAAGACGGAGCACCCATGTGCAGGTTGCTCTCTGGTTATTGATCACCACCTCTACCGACATGCTATCCGACCAGAATACAATGTGTCTGTTTGCGAGCATACACCCCCACAAATGCAACGCCACTACTATAGGGAACAGCTCTAGGAAAGTTACGTTATGGGTCAGACCTTGTTGTATCCATTCTTCTGGCCAATGCTGCATGCACCACTTAGTCCCCAGAATTGCTCCAAAACCAATACTCCCTGCTGCATCAGTGAATAGCTGGAGGTCGGTATTTGAGGTGCTGGCTGCCCGCCACAACACCGTGCCATTGAATTCCTGCAAGAAACACTTCCAAATCAACAAGTCCTTCCTCAAGTCAGCTGAGAGTCTGACTCTGTGGTGCTTTGCACGAAGTCCAAACATAGCCCTTGCTATACCCCTGGAGAAAGCCCTGCCCATTGGTATGACCCTCAGTGCGAAGTTCAGTTGTCCTAACAGGACTTGCAGCTGGTGTAAAGTAACCTTATTTGCTTCTAAGCAGCTATCAATTGCGGCCTTGAAGGCATCTACTTTTGTTCTTGGCAACCTGCACACACCTGCTCTGGTATCGAGTTCAATGCCCCAAAATGTCAAACATGTAGTAGGACCTTCCCTTTTTTCCAGCGCTAATGGTACCCCCAGCGCTGCGGCCAGGTGCTGGAAGCCCAGCAGGGCCTTCCTGCATGACTGAGAACGCTTAGGGCCCATGAATAGAAAGTCATCTAAGTAGTGCGCCACAACATGGGATCTGTCTGAGGTCAGGAATTGCTCCACCGCCCATTCTAAAAACCTGGCAAAAGTTTCGAAAACTGCGCAAGCAATAGAGCATCCCATGGGCATGCACAGATCTATGAAATAGTTGTCATTGAACGTGAAACCCAAGAACTTGGTGTCATCTGGGTGGACAGGGAGTAGCCTAGACGATGATTCAATATCGGCCTTGGCCATCAAGGCTCCTTCACCCAAGGCCTGTAGTTTTTCAATTGCTTTGTCGAACGTTGTATAGTGCACCGTACACAGTTCTGGATCTAGCTTATCATTGACCGATAACCCTGGGGGGCTTGATAGATTATGTATAAGCCGGAATTTACCCGCCTCTTTTTTAGGAACTAAACCCAGGGAAGAGCAGACCAGATCAGGATTAGGGAGATCTTTGAACGGACCCGCGACCCGCCCCAAGGCAACTTCTTTCATGATCTTGTTTTGTGCTGCCTCCATATTCTGGAGCACTGAACTTTTATTGCGAGGCGGGACATTAGTGGGGGAAGCTGTGGACGGGATGCCGAAACCAAATGTAAAGCCATTAAGCAGGAACTGAGCCTCCTCTAGTCTGTCATACTTACTGAGAAGGTGTGTCAAAACATGGAGTTTAATGAGAGTTGGGAGCCTTGTCGGATGTTTTAGGTGGTTTCCCTTTTGCAGTGTTATGGGCGGTCTGTTCATTGGTGTTCCCTGTTTTCTTGAAACATCTGATTTCTGGGTGAGAAGTTCCCCCACAGTATGAACAGCAGTGCTTGAATCTACACGAGATCCCCCTGGTACACTCGTTTTTGTTAAACTGCCAGCAGGCCTGTTTTTTATCACGGACCCCTTTGTCGCTTCGAAAGGACTGACTATGAGCAGGGGGGCTAGTCTTAGACGTTGAAGGGGAAGAGTAAAACACTGTGTGCCATAGATTGATTTCTCGTTGATCCCATGCTATCCCTGGGTGGACTGCTTTCATTTGTCTGAACTTGTTATCGTATTTTAACCATCCCTGGCCTGGGAACTCAGCTGCCGCCCCATGTATAAGGGATATGTAACTCATCATTTGAGGGCCCAGCCCGGGGTATTTCTCCAGCATAACTGCGGCATAAATGGCAAATCCCGTGATCCAATTCTTCATGGACCAATCAACCCATACCTTTTTTTGATTGCATTCGCCTTCTTTCCCTCCTCTGGCTTTCCCTGAGGCCACCTCTGCATTGATGAGATCGAACACATCCACGTATTCACCCCTCAGTATCTTTTCTTTTATATCCGCGGGTACGTGCCAGGTGATCCCCGTAGATGGCGATAAGGTCATTCAGGTTGAACCAAACATTAACGGGCTATATGCTAACATTGGGTGACCTGCCGACTGCACCCCAGCCCCCCCTTGTATCTGGATATTAGGTGACACAGACAAATCAACGGCGGTGTTAGCTGTTGGGGCCTGTGGTGGACACACTAAATTCGGGTATGCGCTCAACATTATAGGCCCCCCACTTGCCGGGTATGTCGTGGTGGGGAGCATCGCGCTCACTGGACCATTACCGATTGCTTGCCCATGCGAACCATATAACTGCATCCCCGGTAATTGCGCCACTCCTCCGGATTGTACCCAGACTTGCGATACTCCGCTACCCGGTTGCGCTACTACTGGCGGTAAAGTAGTATGGGAGCAGGGCGCCTCCGCATTAGCGACGAGAGCCCCCCCTATTTGTGCTGACTTAGCAGTAACATGCTGTCCCTCAAGGGCGACCTTGTCCTTATCTGTAACCGAGCTCAGATCAATTGTCTCTAGCATCTGGCTGCCACTAACGGCGCCACGCCCTTAAGGGGGGTGGCGCCTCGCATTTCCACCACAGTGCGCTATTAAGAGGTCAGGGTTTGGCAGATGTAAAAAGGTTTTCACCAATTCTATCAATTGATGACATCTCAATCCTCTCTGGCCAATCCACTTAATTTCCACATTTCATAAATCAAGGTTGTGATAATTTCTGCTTGCTGCATACCTTTGAGCCCAGTGGATGTAGCTATGTCCAATAATCCATACAGAATACATGATGTGAGAAGGTTCTGGTGCAGTCAGATGAAGTGTGGCAATGAAATGGCAGTTGGAACAGTAGCAGTTTAGAAAAAAATAATTGTGGAGTTTCCCTGCTGTTGAATCACAAGCAATGATTGGTGGATTCAGTTAGTTGAAAACAGAAAGTTAGGGTGCATGGTTGTGTTGTGTGTAAGAAGCAATTTGAATGGTTAAGAAAAAGTTACTAAAAGCAATAATGCCCTGGATAAGCTGGTGTATTGAGAGGTCAAACATCCTTGCTGACTTAATTTGCAACATTGTAGAATAAACTTTTGAACCTGAGAGTTCAGTTAGGAGGGAGTTGCTATGGTAACAGATTGAAAGGTCTGGGAGGGGGAAGGGTGTTGGTTTAAAAATAGTGAGGGAAGACTTTTGATTGGTTGAAATAAGGCATTTGTGTGTAAAGATAGAGATTTTCTATGCCAGTCTTGGTTTCAGTGTATTGAGTGAACACCTTTTGCTCTGCTAAAGAAAAATTGGTGTGTGTGTCTGACACTGTTCTTAATCTCCCAAAGCATTTGTAAAGGTAAGTAATTATGTATTTAATTTAGATAGAGACTTGTTTGCTCTATGTAGAATATTTGGAAGCAGATAGTTATGTTTCAGTAGTGAAATTGTATGCTTGTACATAGGTCCCGTGTTGTGTTTCTAAAATGTTATTCAAAAAACGATTTATGATTGCTTTGTGCAGCCGGTGCATCACTTTAAACATGGGAAATAAGTGACGCTCTTGTGGCGCAAGGCCTTCATAAGTGGCCCTGATTTTTTTTGTTGTTGGTTTGTGTTTTGCTTTTTGATACTACTAGCTATGAACATTTGCAAAATAGAGGGTTTGTATTTTGGGAAACAGTGAGGTTTCAAAAGTGATATTGAGTGGTTGTACATAGGTTCTGCACAGTTTTTCTAAAATGTTATTCAAAAAACGATTTTGCATGCAAATGAATGGTATTTTCATTTGGCCCTTATTTATGATTGCCTTGTGCAGCCAGTGCATCACTTTAAACATGGGAAATAAGTGACGCTCTTGTGACGCAAGGCCTTCATAAATAAGGCCCTTAGTTTGTTGGCTGTTGATTTTGTTTTTTGCTTTTTGATAATACTTATTATGAACATTTGCAAGATAGTGGTTTTGTACTTTGGGAAACAGTGAGGTTTTAAAAGTGATATTGAGTGGTTGTACATAGGTTCTGCGTAGTGTTTCTAAAATGTTATTAAAAAAACGATTTTGGGTGCAAATCAATGGTATTTTCATTTGGCCATAATTTATGATTGCCTTGTGCAGCCGGTGCATCACTTTAAACATGGGAAATAAGTGACGCTTTTGTGGTGCAAGGCCTTCATAAATAAGGCTCTGAGTTTGTTTGCTGTTGGTTTGTTTTTTGCTTTTTGATAATGCTTGCTATGAACATTTGCAAGATAGAGGATTTGTATTTTGGGAAACAGTGAGGTTTCAAAAGTGATATTGAGTGGTTGTACATAGGTTGTGCGCAGTGTTTCTAAAATGTTATTCAAAAAACGATTTTGGGTGCAAATGAATGGTATTTTCATTTGGCCCTTATTTTTGATTGCCTTGTGCAGCCGGTGCATCACTTTAAACATGGGAAATAAGTGACGCTCTTGTGGCGCAACGCCTTCATAAATAAGGCCCTGAGTTTGTTGGCTGTTGATTTGTTTTTTGCTTTTTGATAATACGTATTATGAACATTTGCAAGATAGTGGATGTGTATTTTGGGAAACAGTGAGGTTTAAAAAGTGATATTGAGTGGTTGTATATAGGTTCTGCGCAGTGTTTCTAAAATATTATTCAAAAAACGATGTTGGGTGCAAATCAATGATATTTTCATTTGGACCTTATTTATGATTGCCTTGTGCAGCCGATGCATCACTTTTAACATGGGAAGAAAGTGACGCACTGGTGGCGCAAGGCCTTCATAAATGAGGCCCTGAGTTTCTTTGCTCTTGGTTTGTGGTCTGCTTTTGGATAATGCTTGCTATCAACCTTTGCAAGATAGAGGATTTATATTTTGGAAAACAGTGAGGTTTCAAAAGTAAAATTCTGTGCTTGTACATAGGTTCTGCCCTGTGTTTTTTAAATGTTAATCAAAAAACGATTTTTGGTGCAAATCAATGGAATTTATATTTGGGTATTATTTATGATTGTCTTGTGGCGTAGGTATGTCACTTTTAAACATGGGAAGAAAGTGACGCACTGGTGGCGCAAGGCCTTCATAAATAGGGCCCTGAGTTTCTTTGCTCTTGGTTTCTGTTCTGCTTTTTGATAATGCTTGATATCAACATTTGCAAGATAGAGGATTTGTATTTTGGGAAACAGTGAGGTTTCAAAAGTGAAATTCAGTGCTTGTACATAGGTTCTGCCCTGTGTTTTTTATGTCTCTTTTAACATGGGATGCACTGGTGGTGCAAGGCCTTCATAAATAAGGCCCTGAGTTGCTGTTGTATAAACTTAAATATGTTGCAATTTATTGTTTATATTATTTGCTTTTTGTCATTACTTTGTTGATTGCTAATAGTGGTCTTTAATGTGGTTTTATTTCAGAACAACAGATTCAAATCAACTTTTGAAAAGCAAGCAAAAATGCCTTCTAGGCAAAGAAGTATCAAAAATACCATACGTAAAAAGAGAACATCAGCAACAGAATTTAAGGAATCCTCTACAACAACTACTTCAAAAAACACCAGAAAAGCTCCTGGTAAGACAATTACGTCTTTTCTTCGCAACATATGTCATACAAAAAGAAATGATATTGGTAATGTGAATATTCAGAAGGAGACAGCAAATCTAAAAAGGAAGGAGAGGCCCACAAAAAATGTCTCGATTGGAGTAGGAGAGAAGAGAATGGATAGCAATAGAAGGGTAAATAAATTTAGGGACATTCATAGGCACATGTTTCGTAATAGGGTAGTTTTAAATTTGCTAAAAAATGATAAGAAAGGTAAACAGAGAACTGCTTTTTATAAGAAAAAGAAAAGTGTAGAGAAGATTGTTGATCAGGCTTTTGAAGTTAAGAAAAAATTATTTATTTTAGTAATCAATAGAATTAGGATACTTAATAAGGCAATTGATGTTTTCAAATCGAACAGTAGATGCAAAAGAATTATTAATCGGACTAATTTTTGTGAAGTATTTTCTGGCGAATGGATGCACAGTTCAAGTTCTGAGCCATTTTTCAATGAGGAGAGTTACTTTCAGGAAAATGATTTGGTGCATGCAGTTGACACCAGTGGTCGAGCAAATGAGGTGAAAGATGGTTGTGTGATGGAAAAAGAGAAACTTGTGTCTAGAGATGCAGAAGAGGTGTTAGCTGATTAAGTTTTTGGGAGACGTACTAAGGGTCCAGTGTACATATGGAAATGCAGTAGTATTTGTACTGTGCGACAGGATTCAATCGATTTGCTTTGAAATTTCTTACGTACATATAGTAAGAACAGTCTCAAACAAAAAATTAAGATCTTGCAAGAGTTAGATCCTTGCAGAGTGAGAGAAAGCACAGGTTTGCATGGGCATTCACTGGCTTGTCTTTCTAGAAAAGTATGTCAGAGTGTTTTTCATCATTTTAGGATGTTAGCAGTGCATCATAATAAGGTGAGGAAATTAGTGAGAAAGTTGTATTATGCAAAAAACCCAGCACTTAAGCTTAAACAGTGCTCTTTTGCATGGATCTGAAGTGGATGTGAAGACTATTTGTGAAGAAATTGAGTTTTGTTATTTTGGGAACAAAGAGGACGGTGTAGAAATGGATATAGTAATGGATGGTAATGTGGAAGACAATGGACAGATTTCAAGTACAGAAAAGTTTGCCGAGGAAATTACCAAGATTAAGGTGAAATCAAGTGAAAGGCCTAATTTAACTTGTGTGTGTTGTCGACGGACTCATTATAAGATTCACAGTAGGTTAGTTGATTTATATGCAAAATGTGAATTGGAAAATATTAGTGAATGGAAGGATTTTGTAAGTTATTTGTTGGTGGAGAATTCTTTTGATTTGAGTTTTGATCAGCGTATTTGTAAATATTGTTTGAAAAAATTAAATGAAAATAGAATGCCTGCTAGAGCAGTTCATAATAATCTTCAGTTGATAGATATTCCTTCTAAATTGATGGATTTAAATACTTATGAATCAATTTTGATTCAATGTGTCCATTCTTTTCAAGCTATTGTTCACATGGAGCCTAAGATAGGGAAATTACCTCCTACAGATTTACAAAGAGGATTAAAGGGAAGAGTTGTTTATTTGCCTCTAGATGTTAAGAACAATATTGATACAATTGGTGTAGAAAGAGTAGAAGAGGATCCTCTAGTTATATGGCTGAGATACCCGCCACCCCCTCTCGACACAATCCCCAAGGATGGGAAACCGGAAACCGTACTGAACTTTTGGAAGGCGGGAGGGAGTGACCCTCCCGGCCGTATTTATTAAAATATGAAACAAAATCAAAACATTAAAAATAACAGTTTCATATTATGTACAATTTCATTTCCACATTACGATGTTTGGCTAACCTTAACATATTTCTAATACAAAGGTTCTCCTAGCCGAACTAACATCCTACAAAACATTTTAACTTGAAATTGTACATCCTAACGTTAAGGGCCAACGGCAAGGTCGTAACCGGTGTCAGATCCCTAAACCAGAATTACCCCCCCCCCACTTGCGAGGGGCGACCGCACAGAGGCTGTACCTCATGTGCATCTACCAATTTCCCTTGACTTGACGGGGGCCCCAATGAACTCGACGCCATTTAATGGTCGTCCGAGGACTCGTGTGAGGTGTCTAGAAGGTAGCGTAAACCCCCCTCCCCACCCCACACAACTTACCACATCTGCCGTCGCAGGTGTCCTGGCCCCGGGAAATTCCCAGGAGGGGCCCATAGCCCCTCCTATCCAGGAAGGGGCCTTGACCGCCTTCCCTTTCCTTTCGGCGGCCCATCCTTAGAAGGGACCGCCTCCCCGTTGAGGGGCCAATGGCCACCTCCCCCGGGCGCTCCCATCCGTAATGGGTGACGCCCCCCCCATAGGGATCTTCCAATTACTGCTCACCGATCATGACCTTACCGCCACAGGCCGGATAGTTGACCGGCTATCCGGACCCCCTACAAAAAACTCCTGCCTAAAGGTCATGCTTTAAACTCTTTAGCCAAGCTATGAGGTCTCCTATGAGTAACTCATTCCCCACCCGGGACAAATGGACCCCATCATCCAAATACATGCTGTCCCCCTTGATACAACCATGAGGAATACAATGCAGTGCACTTGAACGAAACAATCTACCCAATTTGTTATTCACTTTCTTCACAGAATGATTTAAAGCAGAAACCGAATTCGCCCCCCGCCACACTCTACGTGGAATCATATGGGACCATGCAACTGTGCACCCTGGAACCCTTCTCGCCAACCAACTTACTGTGGAAAGTATCGCCTCGAGAAGAAGTCGTCTACCAGTGGTCACCAAATCGTTGCCCCCAAGATGGACTATGATTATAGATGGCGGTGACCTCGTCCGCCCTAACAAGCCCTCGAAAAAGGATTGAAACTGGTCAATACAGAGCCCGCCCCTTCCGTAGAAGGTCACCCTGTACCCGTATTCCCCAGCCATGTGAATCATGTCACCTGCTTTGAATACGTCCGTGGCACACCTCACGTATGAGTGGCCCACGACCCACACCACTTTTTCCGCAGCCGGTGATGTTTGACCGCTGGTTCCCAGGTGTCGGGTCGACTGCACAGTCCGCCCCGCCTCGTAAGCTTGCGAAACTGTAAACCAAACAAAAACAAGAAGTGTGAGTACATGATAGCAGCTTCACAACATGTGCAACCGCACATACCTTTTGTAACAATTCGAGGACCAACGCCCCAAACGTTTCACTTTTTCTACACTCAGACCCCTGGCTGTAGCCTCAGTAGCAGCCCCTATCCGAAAGGAATGGGTCCCAAACTCGCCGGGGTTCAAGCCCGCGGCCGAAATTGCCATTGCAAGCACCCGCTGGAACTGAAACCTCGTCAGTGGGGTGGCATCAGCGTGCCTCAACAAGGTCCCCCCCCATGATGACGCCCTCTGCGCTAAATATTCCTCTACGCAAACAACCGGGCACATGGGAGATCCGGGAATCCGATGTATGACTACACAATCCCCTATCGCACCATGATCGGCCTTGGACCTGACAAAAGAGACAGTCATCGTCTCCCTCTTTACCTGAATGTGCTCTCGGCACAGTCCCCCCACCGTACCCCGCTTGTTCTTCGCCACCAGTTCGCTTACCCGCATTGCCCCATGGAATGCTAACGCAAAGGCGGCCCGGAATAACACTGTTTCATACTGGGATGAACATGTTGCAGGGAGTACGGATAATAACAGGGCCAACCTATCCAGACCTATCGGGTGCCTCTCATCTACTCTGCAACCCTCAAGGCATTGCCACCCACGTAGCGCTTTCTGCACCACGAAAGACGCTGTCGGGTCCTGGATCCCATGAGCCCTTGCCATAAAGGAAATGGCGGCCCGATGCCTCTGGGCCGTAGCTACGGATTTGCCTGCCTGACGTAAAGACAGCAAGAATTTTACGACAAGCTCTTCCTGGCCCCAAAGCTCCCCCCTAGCAGAACCCAAAAAGGACCAATAGGAACGGAACGCCCCTTCATATGCCTTCCTTGTCCTGGGTGCTAAACTCTCTCCCACGAGGTTTTGTAGTTCGGGGCACCGAGAGACCAGAGAGCTTCGGGAAAGGGTGCCGCCACCGGGTCCGCTGTGGGCAGAAAACCCCAGAAGGCCTGCATACGGAAACGAGAAAGCGCATCAGCCGCTTGGTTCAGTACCCCCGGGACATGTCTTGCCCTAAAGAGCACATTCAACTGCATACACAATAACACAATTTCTTTGAGCAGTCTCAGAATCCATTTGCAACGTGCTGCCTGCTTATTGATACACTCAACCACGGTCATGTTATCAGACCAGAACACCACAGAGTGATCCCGAAACCCCTCAGGCCATGTTTTCAGGGCCACCAAAATAGGGAAGAGTTCAAGAAAAGCAATGTTACTAGTCAGCCCGCACTCGTGCCACCATGATGGCCATTTCCGAGCCGACCATTGCGTACCGAATATGGCGCCAAAACCCACACTCCCCGCCGAATCTGTCCCCAGCCCCAGCTCCTCGGAGGACACCGCCGGCTTGTTCCAGACAATTCGACCATTGAAATCCGCCAGAAATGCCAACCAAATGCGCATGTCCTGGCGAATCTCTGCCGAGAGCCTCGTGCGGTGGTGTCCTTCCTTAAGACCGACCATGGCTTGTGCAATCGAGCGGGAAAAGGGGCGGGCCATTGGCATTACTCTAAGGGCAAAATTCAACTGGCCCACCGTTTGCTGCAGTTGATGCAAGTTTAC
Organism: Lissotriton vulgaris; assembly: GCF_964263255.1. NCBI lineage: Eukaryota > Metazoa > Chordata > Amphibia > Caudata > Salamandridae > Lissotriton > Lissotriton vulgaris. The sequence goes on along the minus strand of NW_028251854.1, from coordinate 45,587 downwards.
CTTAGTCTCTCGAATACATGTTTCAAGGGAGGCCCTGAATTTTACCACCTTTTCTTTGGGTAACCGAAAGCAACCCTCCTCCGAATCGAGCTCTATCCCCAGAAACTCGAGTGAAGTCGAAGGACCCATAGTCTTACCTGGTGCCAATGGCACACCAAAATGATTCATTAAGCCACAAAATTCATTTAAAGCCTGTCCACATTCTGAATCCCCGGCTGCCCCTAGGAACAGAAAGTCATCGAGATAATGCATAACATGCTGAAAACCCGTCTTTCTCGTGAATACCCATTGCAGAAAACAACTGAACTTTTCAAAATAAGCACAAGATATGGAGCATCCCATTGGCATACATTTGTCCATGTAATAGCGACCCTGAAACATGAAACCAAGGAGACGCTGATCGTCTGGGTGTACCGGGAGCAACCGGAACGCTGACTCGATGTCTGATTTTGCCATCTGCGCCCCGGGCCCCAGGCGATTCAACATGGCGACGGCCTCATCGAAAGATGCGTACCGCACCGAACACACTTCCGGGTCTATCGCATCATTCACGGAAAGACCTCGTGGGGCTGACAAATTATGTATTAGTCTAAACTCACCCGGGTCCTTCTTGGGGACCACCCCTAAGGGGGAACAAACAAAGTTAGCAACCGGTGGTAAATCGAATGGACCGGCAACCCGCCCTCGAGTCACCTCTTTCCCAATCTTTACCTGTACCACCGCCGTATGCTGCAGTACCGACAGTTGGTTCTTACAACTTGTTTTACCCTGAAAATACCCCACTGGAATGCGGAAACCATACGAAAACCCGGCTCGCAACACCCCAGCGGAGACATGATCCGGGTATTCATTGAGCCAAGGAATCATAGCCATGGTATCAACCGGGGTAGGTAAAGGCGCCCCTCGGACTATTTCAGACCTGTTTGGCGCTTCCCCTACCACCGTTATCACCCGTTTTGGCTCTGCACATGGTCTCGGGATAGGAGGACTGTCCACACCCCCCACAGTCGTGTCTAAACTTGCATGACCCCTGGGGCCTCGTACATTTTCCCCTGTTAAAGTTCCAACAAATCCCCTTTTTACCCGTGTTGCCACTCGACTTCGAGTGATGCTCGTTACCTGCACCCGTCCGAAAGGGCGTCCCAGAGGATTGGCGGGAAGATTCACCCCCGTTACCCCCCGACAATGGTACCTTTAACATGCCTGAATTCTCCATTTTTTGCCAAGAAATAGAGTCATAACAATCCCAGGTCAGAGCTGGGTCGTGCTCTATGGCCTTCCTAAAAACATTGTCATAACAAAACCACTGATTGCCCTCGTATGATTGAGAATACTCCATGATACGTGTCTGATATATGGGCAACTCGGGCAACAACTCAGGCCTTCGCTCCCCCATAATTGAGGTGAATATGCCAAACGCTCTGCCCCAAGTACCTATGTTCTCCTCAACCTTAAAGGCGGCCATTTTGGCGCGCCAAACACTCGGATGCAGAAGCTCTTTTTGGCCCTTCACATGTTCAATCTCGTAATGGTCGGTAAGCAAAGAAAACATGTTCACATACTTATCAGCCCAAATTTTTTCCTTCACTTCGAGTGGAACATGCTGGGCCACTTTCTCCCTTCGTGAGGGTACAGACCCCTCTCCCGCAATCGGCAGTAGCCACTTACCTGAACTAGGAGCTGTAATCGCCGCCGAACTCGTGCCCGCTGCGGTCTCGCCCACCGGAACCTGTGGGGGAACAGAAGATGGTGCCTTCGCAGCCTCTCTAGATTCTCGCAATTGCCTCATTACTGCCCTGGCGTCATCCGCCGTGGTGCCCTCACTATCTTTTCCCAACCACGCTGCCAGTTGTGCAGCCAACTCGGGAGGCATATCCTCCCCGTTCACGGGGGTGACTACAACGGGGATCGGATGCCCCTCCTTCGGAACCGGGATTGGCTCCTCTATCGGTGTATCGGGAACCGGGGACTCCCCCCCAGGTGCCCCCCTCTTGGACCTCTTGCCTCTCCCGCTGGGGACTACTCCCGGCAATGCTGGTCCGATGATTCGCTTCGGGCCTCCCGCCCCGTTCATTGGCGCCATCTGCTTTTTCAACTCGGCTATGTCCTTTACGAGCATGCGGAGCATCTGATCGGTACCGACCCGCTTTCCGACCTTCTTGCCCGGCATTCTCCAACGAAGATATCTGTAAGAACAAGAACAAAATTACAACGCTCAAAATTGGGTCTTCGTTCCGTCTCGAGCTCACGTGCAGCGGGGAGGTGCAGCTTCAGAGCACAGGAACAAGAGGATGCTTTCTTGGCTTGTTGCTCCTTTTATCCGTCTTTGGGCGGGCGTAAACCCGCCTCCGCCCGCCTCCGTGGGCGTGGCTGGCGGCTTCAGTGCCTAGGACAACCCACTCCAGGGCGGGAAAAAGCGCGCCCCGGCTACGCCGCTTCGGGCATACCAGCCGAGACTCGCCTCCCGCCCAAGATGGCCTCCCGGGGGGATCGGGGTACTCCACCATACGTTCGGGGGGACCGAGTGGTCGCCCCTTTCCATTCTAGTTAATGGGGTTCCGACAAAGAGTAAGAAAATCTGGCAAGATTTAGTGGATGTTAGGAAAGTCAAAAAGGCAACGTTGTATTTGGTCAAAAACAATGAGTACTATAAAGATGTAAGTGTTGGAGCAGAGGAAACAGCTACAGAAGAAGACAGTGATTGTTCAGTTGGCCAAATTGAAAAATTTGAAGTGTCTAGAAATGAAGAAATATATGAACATTATACTGTTCATCCTTTGCATTCCAAAGAAGTAATGGGGAATGCAATTGACTTGTTTCAAATGAAAGCCGCAAAAGGAAGTCCCATTAGTGTATGGGAAGAAAGTTTGGAAGCTCGTTGTTTTCCACAGTTATTTCCAACAGGTCGTGGTGGACGATATGACGATCGACCAGTTCAAATTCCTGCAGCTGAATACTGGACTTTAAGATTATATGCTGAAGATCCAAGGTTTCGGCAATGCATTCCGTATTTGTTTCATCTACTGTATGAAAGTGATTTGTCTGGTCTTTCTTATGCAGTTAATCATATATTGAAAAGTGGAGCTCCTCTGCAAAATGTTTCTGCAAGGGACTTTATGGAGAAAGTCAATCTGCAAGATAGTATTTTGGAATCTCAGCTAATCAATCTCATGGCATGTCAGCGTGGAACCAATGAGTATTGGTTCCGTCGTCATGGAGAATTGAAATGTATGCTAAGAAACTTAGGAACTCCTACATGGTTCCTCACTCTTAGCTGTGCTGAGTATGCATGGGACGACTTACTTCAATTTCTACGAGAGGCAAATGGAAACATACAAAATATAGAATTGAAAACACCTGGAGAACTGTGTTCTTTGGATCCAGTGAATGTTTGCAGATATTTTAATCATAGATTTGAAGCTATGATGTCTTTTATTACCAACAAAAAAAATCCTCCCCTTGGAGAGGTTTTGGATTTCTTTTGGGGGAAGGAATATCAAGCGAGAGGTGTTCCTCAGATACATATGTTGTTATGGATTAAAGATGCACCCAAATTTGGATCAGATTCGGATGAAACAGTGATGAGTTTCATAGAAGAGTATTCAACATGTGCTGTTCCAAAATCTACAGAAGAAAACAGTTTAAGGCAACAAGTTTTACGTTTTCAATCTCATCGTTGTGGAAAGTACTGTCGTCGAAAATTTAAAAACAAGGAAAAGTACTACACAAAATGTCGTTTTGTGTTTCCACGACCAGTGATTTCTAAGGGAAGAGTAAATAATTTGATGTCATCTCTACGACATACTGTGACAAGGAAATCTCCCAAAAATACATACAATTTAAAAAGAAACGAAGAATCTAAGTACATCAACGATTACAACCCAGTGATTTTGTCCATGTGGAATGCTAACATGGATATTCAGTTCGTTACTGACAACTCTATTGCTGTGGCTCGATATGTGACATCTTACATCACCAAAAATGAAAAGACAGAACTGAAGGAAATGTGGGAGGACATTTCAAATGAAAAGAGTCTAAGCAAGAAATTATACAGTTTCAGTTTGAAGATGTTGTCGCATCGAGAAATTGGAGCATATGAATGTTCTGATCGGTTATCATCAGCAAGTCTCTATGCCTAATCAAGAAAAATCATTTGGGTGAGTCTAGGTCTTGCTGCAACACGAAACCGAGTTTTGAAATCTGTACAAGAAATTGAATATTTGGCGGAGAAAGAACCAAACAGTACAGATATTTTGAAGACAAATATGTTGGATACATACTATCGAAATAGAAGTACTCACCTTGAGAACACTTGTTTGTATGAAGTTCTGCAAAACTACAGTTATAAGAGGAACATCACAGAAGATATCAATAATGGAAAATATGTAGTCATTGGCTATGAAGGATGTTTAGTGAAGCAGAAAAAAGGCCATTTGATTAATCATCGAAAATTGAGTTGCGAAGCTCCAGACAAAAGAGAATTTTACTATTTAGCTCTTTTGCAACTCTTTAAGCCATGGCGTACAGAAGAGGAACTACTTGGAGATTTTCTCTGTTATGAAGACTTTTTTAATGCAACTAAGGATACCATAGAATGTCCTATTTTTCTAAATTATCTGCAAATGTTGAACGAAGAAATAGAGCAAGAAACCACAATTGCTGAAGAGAATGCTCTAGACAGTTCTCAAGACAGTCAGAGTTCTACTTCATTGAGTCAGGATCCACTAGGAGGACCTATTATCCAAAATGAAGCTGCCACTGCCATGGATGTGGTTGAAAGAGCTATGGAACAAGCTCAAGAGGATGGAGTTAACTTAGAAGATTTGGTAAAGCAACTAAACGTTGAGCAGAAAAAGATATATGATGAAGTCACAGAACAGATTGAACATGGATTCAGACATGAGAAAAAAGAGTGCTCATGTACATCATTTGAGCCTGTCCGACTGTACGTAAGTGGAGAAGCAGTGACAGGAAAAAGTTTTCTAATTAAAGCCATTGCAAGTTATCTGCAGAAAAGGATCGATTCACCGCTGTCTTGTGTTGTAACTGCTTCAACTGGTCTGGCAGGACATAACATTAATGGGATTACTCTACATCGTTTACTGATGCTGCCAGTTGAGCATGATAATAAATTGCATTGCAACAAGTTATCTGGAGATGCGTGTTCTGAAGTTTCAAGAGTCTTGAAGAAAATGAAACTTCTTATCATTGATGAAGTAAGCATGGTCTCAAATCTAATGCTTACTTTTGTGCATTTGAGAATTCAAGAAATTCTTAGAACAGAGTATGATGTGTTATTTGGAGGAAAACACATTATTGTTTTTGGCGATCTATTGCAGTTGACTCCAGTAAAAGGACAACCAGTGTTTAAAATGCTCACGCATGAAGATACCAGGAATTCCCTTGAAAGCATTGGAAACGTTAATATATCGTTACATTTTAAATATGCTGAACTGCTTCAAAATATGCGAGAGGCAAAGGATGAAGATTATAAAAATATTCTACAAGATGTAAGAATTGGAAAAGTAAGTGAGCTTGGGAAAGAAGCTTTACATGCTCTATTAATTTCAAATTTGTATCCAAATGAAAACATTCTTCCAGAGAATATTTTTTTAAAAATGACTAAGAAGAAATATGGGATATGTTTGAAGCCAACTCTGCAAGAATGTTCCATCTTCAACAACAAAATGTTAGAGTTAGAAAATGAAGAGATTGTGAAACTGGAAGCAATAGAAAAAATAGAGCATATGGGTGCAACAATTGATTTGTCCGAAAATTTGAAAACCAAATTGGATTCATTAGAGAAAAGTCTGAATGTGTGTTTAAATTGTCGTATCATTTTGAGAAGGAATTTAAATGTTGAAAGAGGTCTGGTAAATGGAGCAATGGGTTATGTTGTTGATTTTGTGAATTATAGAAATAGAGATGGAATTGAATTTTTAAAAATAAAATGTTATGGTATTGAGCAAGTACAACAAATCAGTCGTTGTTCTGCTAGATTTTTACTTGTAAAAGACTTATATGTTTGCCGAAAACAGTTTCCTGTTTGTTTGGCATATGCAGTAACAATTCATAAATCTCAAGGTTTAAGTGTAGATAATGCTTTAGTGAACATTGGAAGATCTGTGTTTAAAGAGGGTATGGCATATGTGGCATTTTCCTGAGTCAGAACTTTATCAGGATTGTACTTGATTGAGTGTGATGAGACAAAAATTTGTGCAGATCTAGATTGTGTTAAAGAATACAATAGGTTAAGAAGAGAGTATGCTCCACATTTGCCTCAATATCCTCTGTTTGAAAAACGTGTGGTAGGCCGAAAAAGAAGAAATGAGGATAATTGCAGTGAGGTAGTAGCAAAAAGACAAAAAGTAGATGAAACTGTAATTCAAAACAGAAAGAAAAAGGATTGTGATGAAAATGTTGTTGGATTTCAGTTTGAAAATAGTTCTGGTGTCAACTGCTATGCTAATGTAGTGGTTAATGTTGTTTTTTTTCTTCAAACTTTACAAGAACAGATTGTTGAAAATCAGGATCAAAGATTGTGTGGTTTATTGAATTCTGTGTTTGAGAAATGTAGCAGTGAAAGAGCAAAAATAGAAAGTGTAACAGAAATTCAAAATATTTTAGATATGTGTTCTGGTCAAGATAAATTTTCACAAAACATTCAGCAGGATGGTCAGGAATTTTTAATGTATATGTTTGATGTTTTGGAAGACGAAGGTGTAGATGTAGATAATCTTTTCAGCCTTTCTTATCAATGGCAGCATGACTGCCACAATTGTAGTTCATCAAGTAATACTAGAATAGACACTGAAAGATTTATATATTTGACTTTACCAGACTGTAAATCAGTGTCATTTAAAAATCTAGTTAAAGCAGCAGATCATAATATGGTGTGTACCCAATGTAACTGTCCAATGCTATCCACATTATTTATACAAAGTTATGGTCAGTATATCATTTTAGTTTTCCAACGATGTAGACCTGATGGAACTAAATTGACAACTTCTATCAAAAATGTTGTGGCTTCTCAGTTATCAATTTCAGGAAGAACCTTTACAAATGAAGCTATTATTTATCATGACGGTCCTTCAACAACTTCAGGACATTATACATGCATGCTACTTAAAATGTGAAAAAGGATGGAGTTACTGCAATGATTCTCATTTGACTTATAAACAATGTTTGCCTTATGACTTACCTAGTGTTTTTAAAACCAAAGTTTTAGTAAAGGGAATTGGCCTTTGAAGATGGGAATAGATAATAAAAGTTAGTTAGTTAGTTAGTTAATCTAATGTTTTAAATTATTTATAGGTACTGTAAGTGGATCTCAAAGTAAAAAATACTCATATATCAGACAAGATTTGGCCGTAAGGAAAGTGTAAGGTGTGATGTTCTTAGATTTTTTTTCATAGGAAGTCGATGAAATGGAAGTTATAGAGAAAAACAGACTTTTTTCCACCAAAAGGATCTTCAATATCTTCTATTTGGCCTCACGGAAAAGTAAGTGAATTAAAGAATAGTGTACTTGTATGAGTTATAAGTTTTTATGTTTTTTTTTAACACAATCTTTTAGATTGTGTTTTTTTTCCCGCTGTTATATGATGAAGAGTTTGAAATCACTAATTTAAGTGAAATTCAATATATTCTGAGAACAGCAAAAAAAACTATGTAATATGTTGTATAAGTTATTCTATAGTTTGGATTGTGTAATTTATATTGTATTCCCATTGTCTCACACTCATTTTCCTTTTTCCACCCTTATTTAGCTCTCTTTACTCACTTACACTGCCTTTTTTAACTTTGTTTCATCGCTGTTCCGTTACTCCACTTCATTCACAACTCCTCAATCCAATTTCAACTGTCTGCATTTCCTCTCTCCCTTCCACCAGTTTTCATCTTTCTCACATTCTCTCAGTACCACTGCTTTAGTTCTCTTCCCCTCTATTTCCTTCTTTTGCTCCTTTACTCTTTTTGCAATCTTCACTCATTGTACTGCAGTTCACTCAGTCCTTCTCTTTGTCTTTCTGTGTACTTACTTCCTCACTCCTTTTTCCTCTATCGTTCTATATTAACCTCAATCCTTTCATCCCTTCACTCTGTGACTCTCCTTCACTCACTCTCAGTCACCTTCCATTCCTGTTTGTTATTAATGGATCATCATTTAGACTCATTTCCCTTTCCCTCATTTTCCTTTTACTTACTTCTCTTTCCTGATTTCGTTTTGATGTCTCACATTCTTTTAGTATTTTACTTATCTTCAGTAATTTGTTCTCCTTCTATTTCTTTTTCCCTCTTTTTTGTCTTTCTACATTACTTTATTTCTGTTTCTGTATCCTTCACTCTTGCTTTATTTCTTAGTATACTTTTTTTGTTGTATTTCCTCTTGACCTGTTTCTTCTATTTTAAAATATATATTTTACTAATTATAAATTGTTTTTTCTTTTGTCTTTCACAGATACAAAGTGTAGTTTTAACATAGAGTAAAGGTTTCAATAATTATATGGTAAGTGTGATTAAAAAAAGTAGTTTATCATCACCCTTTGCTTTAACTTCACTACTGGAAAGGGGCGACCATTCGGTCCCCCCGAACGTATGGTGGAGTACCCCGATCCCCCCGGGAAGCCATCTTGGGCGGGAGGCGAGTCTCGGCTGGTATGCCCGAAGCGGCGTAGCCGGGGCGCGCCTTTTCCCGCCCTGGAGTGGGTTGTCCTAGACACTGACGCGGCCGGCCACGCCCCCGGAGGCAGGCTGAGGCGGGTTTACGCCCGCCCGAAGACGGATAAAAGGAGCAACAAGCCAAGAAAGCATCCTCTTGTTCCTGTGCTCTGAAGCTGCACCTCCCCGCTGCACGTGAGCTCGAGACGGAACGAAGAGCCAATTTTGAGCGTTGTAATTTTGTTCTTGTTCTTTCAGATATCTTCGTTGGAGAATGCCGGGCAAGAAGGTCGGAAAGCGGGTCGGGACCGATCAGATGCTCCGCATGCTCATAAAGGAGGTAGCCGATCTGAAGAAGCAGATGGCGGTAAAGAACGGGGAGGGAGGACCGAAGCGAATCGTCGGACCAGCATTGCCGGGAGTAGTCCCTAGCGGGAGAGGCAAGAGGTCCAAGAGGGGGGCACCTGGGGGGGAGGCCCCGGTTCCCGATACACCGATAGAGGAGTCAACCCCGGTTCCGAAGGAGGTCTCCCCCGTGAACGGGGAAGATATGCCTCCCGAGTTGGCGGCACAACTGGCAGCGTGGTTGGGAAAAGAGAGTGAGGGCACCACGGCTGATGACGCCAGGGCAGTAATGAGACAACTGCGGGAATCTAGAGAGGCCGCAAAGGCACCATCTTCTGTTCCCCCACAGGTTCCGGTGGGTGAGACCGCAGCTGGCACGAGTTCGGCAGCAATTACAGCACCGAGTTCAGGTAAGCGGCTACTGCCGATTGCGGGGGAGGGGTCTGTACCCTCACGAAGGGAGAAAGTGGCCCAGCATGTTCCACTTGAAATTAAGGAAAAGATTTGGGCCGATAAGTATGTGAATATGTTTTCTTTGCTTACTGACCATTACGAGATGGAGCATGTGAAGGGCCAAAAAGAGCTTATGCATCCGAGTGTTTGGCGCGCAAAAATGGCCGCCTTTAAGGTCGACGAAAACATAGGTACTTGGGGCAGAGCGTTTGGCATTTTTACCTCCATTATGGGTGAGCGAAGGCCTGAGTTGTTGACGGAGTTGCCTATTTACCAGACACGTATCATGGAGTATTCTCTAGCGTACGAGGGCAATCAATGGTTTTGTTATGACAATATTTTTCGGAAGGCTAAGGAGCACGACCCAGCTCTAACATGGGATTGTTATGACTCCATTTCTTGGCAAAAAATGGAGAATTCAGGCATGTTAAAAGTACCATTGTCGGGGAGTAACGGGGGTGAGTCTTCCCGCCAATCCTCTGGGACGCCCTTTCGGACGGGTGCAGGTAATGAGCACCACTCGAAGTCGAGTGGCAACACAGGTAAAAGGGGGATTTGTTGGAATTTTAACAGGGGAAAATGTACTAGGCCCCAGGGGTCATGCAAGTTTAGACATGAATGTGGGGGGTGTGGACAGTCTTCCCATCCTGAGACCATGTGCAGAGCCAAAACGGGTGATAACGGTGGTAGGGGAAGCGCCAAACAGGTCTAAAATAGTCCGAGGGGCGCCTTTACCTACCCCGATTGATACCATGGCAATGATTCCTTGGCTCAACGAATACCCGGATCATGTCTCCGCTGGGGTGTTGCGAGATGGGTTTTCATATGGTTTCCGCATTCCAGTGGGGGATTTTCGGGGTGAAGCAAGTTGTAAGAACCAACTGTCGGTCCTGCAGCATACGGCGGTGGTACAGGTAAAGATTGGGAAAGAGGTGACTCGAGGGCGTGTTGCCGGTCCATTCGATTTTCCACCGGTTGCTAACTTTGTTTGTTCCCCATTAGGGGTGGTCCCCAAGAAGGACCCGGGTGAGTTTAGGCTAATACATAACTTGTCAGCCCCACGAGGTCTTTCCGTGAATGATGCGATAGACCCGGAAGTGTGTTCGGTGCGGTACGCATCTTTCGATGAGGCCGTCGCCATGTTGAATCGCTTGGGGCCCGGGGCGCTGATGGCAAAATCAGACATCGAGTCAGCGTTCCGGTTGCTCCCGGTACACCCAGACGATCAGCGTCTTCTTGGTTTCATGTTTCAGGGTCGCTATTACATGGATAGATGTATGCCAATGGGTTGCTCTATATCTTGTGCTTATTTTGAGAAGTTCAGCTGTTTTCTACAATGGGTATTCACGAGAAAGACGGGTTCTCAGCATGTTATGCATTATCTCGATGACTTTCTGTTCCTGGGGGCAGCCGGAGATCCAGAATGTGGACAGGCTTTAAAGGAATTTTGTGTTCTAATGAATCATTTTGGTGTGCCATTGGCACCAGGTAAGACTGTGGGTCCCTCGACTTCACTCGAGTTTCTGGGGATTGAGCTCGACTCGGTGGAAGGTTGTTTTCGGTTACCCAAAGAAAAAGTGTTAAAATTCAGGGCATCACTTGAAACTTGTATTCAAGAGTCTAAGGTAAACCTGCATCAATTGCAACAAACGGTGGGCCAGTTGAATTTTGCCCTCAGAGTAATACCAATGGCCCACCCCTTTTCCCGCTCGATTGCACAAGCCATGGTTGGCCTTAAGGAGGGACATCACCGCACAAGGCTTTCGGCAGAGATTCGCCAGGACATGCGCATTTGGTTGGCATTCCTGGCGGATTTCAATGGTCGAATTGTCTGGAACAAGCCGGCGGTGTCCTCCGAGGAGCTGGGGCTGTGGACAGATTCGGCGGGGAGTATAGGTTTTGGCGCCATATTCGGTACGCAATGGTCGGCTCAGTAATGGCCGTCATGGTGGCACGAGTGCGGGCTGACGAGTAACATTGCCTTCCTCCAGCTCTTCCCTATTTTGGTGGCCCTGAAAACATGGCCTGAGGGGTTCCGAGATCGCTCTGTGGTATTCTGGTCTGATAACATGACCGTGGTTGAGTGTATCAATAGTCAGGCAGCACGTTGTAAATGGATTCTGAGACTGCTTAAAGAAATTGTATTGTTGTGTATGCAGTTGAATGTGCTCTTTAGGGCGCGACATGTCCCGGGGGTGCTGAACCAAGCGGCTGATGCGCTTTCTCGTTTCCGTATGCAGGCCTTCTGGGGTTTTCTGCCCACAGCGGACCCGGTGGCGGCACCCTTTCCCGAAGCTCTCTGGTCTCTCGGTGCCCCGAACTACAAAACCTCGTGGGAGAGAGTTTAGCACCCAGGACAAGGAAGGCATATGAAGGGGCGTTTCGTTCCTATTGGTCCTTTTTGGGTTCTGCTAGGTGGGAGCTTTGGGGCCAGGAAGAGCTTGTCGTAAAAATGTTGCTGTCTTTACATCAGGCAGGCAAATCAGTAGCTACGGCCCAGAGGCATCGGGCCGCCATTTCCTTTATGGCAAGGGCTCATGGGATCCAGGACCCGACAGCGTCTTTCGTAGTACAGAAAGCGCTACGTGGGTGGCAACGCCTGGAGGGTCGCAGAGTGGATGAGAGACACTCGATAGGTCTGGATAGATTGGCCCTGTTATTTTCTGTACTCCCTGCGACATGTTCATCCCAGTATGAAACAGTGTTATTCCGAGCCGCTTTTGCGCTAGCATTCCATGGGGCTATGCGGGTAAGCGAACTGGTGGCGAAGAACAAGCAGGATACGGTGGGGGGACTGTGCCGAGAGCACATCCAGGTTAAGGGGGAGACGATGACTGTCTCGTTTGTCAGATCCAAGACCGATCAGGGTGCGATTGGGGACTGCATAGTTATACATAGGATTCCCGGGTCTCCCATGTGCCCTGTTGTTTGCGTAGAGGAATATTTGGCGCAGAGGGTGGCATCATGGGGGGGGACCTTGTTGAGACACGCTGACGCCACCCCACTGACGAGGTTTCAGTTCCAGCGGGTGCTTGCGATGTCAATTTCGGCCGCGGGCTTGAACCCCGGCGAGTTCGGGACCCATTCCTTTCGGATAGGGGCTGCTACTGAGGCTACAGCCAGGGGTCTGAGTGTGGAAAAAGTAAAACGTTTGGGGCGTTGGTCCTCGAATTGTTACAAAAGGTATGTGCGGTTGCACATGTTGTGAAGCTGTAATGATGTACTCACGCTTCTTGTTTTTGTTTGGTTTACAGTTTCGCAAGCTTACGAGGCGGGGCGGACTGTGCAGTCGACCCGACACCTGGGAACCAGCGGTCAGACATCACCGGCTGCGGAAAGAGAGGTGTGGGTCGTGGGCCACTCATACGTGAGGCGTGCCGCGGACGTATTCAAAGCAGGTGACATGATTCACATGGCTGGGGAATACGGGTACAGGGTGACCTTCTACGGAAGGGGCGGGCTCTGTATTGACCAGTTTCAATCCTTTTTCGAGGGTTTGTTAGGGCGGACAAGGTCACCGACGTCTATAATCATAGTCCATATTGGGGGCAACGATTTGGTGGCCACTGGTAGACGACTTCTTCTCGAGGCGATACTTTCCACAGTAAGTTGGTTGGCGAGAAGAGTTCCAGGGTGCACAATTGCATGGTCCCATATGATTCCACGGAAAGTGTGGCGGGGGGCGAATTCGGTTTCTGCTCTGAATCACTCAGTGAAGAAAGTAAATAACAAATTGGGTAGATTGTTTCGTTCAAGTACACTGCATTCTATTCCGCATGGTTGTATCAAGGGGGACAGTATGTACCTGGGAGATGGGGTCCATTTGTCCCGGGTGGGGAATGAGTTACTCATAGGAGACCTCATAGCTTGGCTAAAGAGTTTAAAACATGACCTTTAGGCAGGAGTTGTTGTGGGGGGTCCGGATAGCCGGTCAACTATCCGGCCTGTGGCGGTAAGGTCATGATCGGTGAGCAGTAATTGGAAGATCCCTATGGGGGGGCGTCACCCATTACGGATGGGAGCGCTCGGGGGAGGTGGCCATTGGCCCCTCAACGGGGAGGCGGTCCCTTCTAAGGATGGGCCGCCGAAAGGAAAGGAAAGGCGGTCAAGGCCCCTTCCTGGATAGGAGGGGCTACGGGCCCCTCCTGGGGAATTTCCCGGGGCCAGGACACCTGCGACGGCAGATGTGGTAAGTTGTGTGGGGTGGGGAGGGGGTTTACGCTACCTTCTAGACACCTCACACAAGTCCTCGGACGACCTTTAAATGGCGACGAGTTCATTGGGGCCCCCGTCAAGTCAAGGGAAATTGGTAGATGCACTTGAGGTACGCCTCTGTGCGGTCGCCCCTCCCAAGTGGGGGGGGTATTTCTGGTTAGGGATCTGACACCGGTTACGACCTTGCCGTTGGCCCTTAAAAGTTAGGATGTACAATTTCAAGTTAAATGTTTTGTAGGATGTTAGTTCGGCTAGGAGAACCTTTGTATTAGAAATATGTTAAGGTTAGCCAAACATCGTAATGTGGAAATGAAATTGTACATAATATGAAACTGTTATTTTAATGTTTTGATTTTGTTTCATATTTTAATAAATACGGCCGGGAGGGTCACTCCCTCCCGCCTTCCAAAAGTTCAGAACCGTTTCCGGTTTCCCATCCTTGGGGATTGTGTTGAGAGGGGGTGGCGGGTATCTCAGCCATATGGAAAGGGGCGACCATTCGGTCCCCCCGAACGTATGGTGGAGTACCCCGATCCCCCCGGGAAGCCATCTTGGGCGGGAGGCGAGTCTCGGCTGGTATGCCCGAAGCGGCGTAGCCGGGGCGCGCCTTTTCCCGCCCTGGAGTGGGTTGTCCTAGACACTGACGCGGCCGGCCACGCCCCCGGAGGCAGGCTGAGGCGGGTTTACGCCCGCCCGAAGACGGATAAAAGGAGCAACAAGCCAAGAAAGCATCCTCTTGTTCCTGTGCTCTGAAGCTGCACCTCCCCGCTGCACGTGAGCTCGAGACGGAACGAAGAGCCAATTTTGACCCACCCACCAGCCCCTGAGGACAGCCAGTTGTTTTAAATGAAGTTTTGATGTGGTAACTCTATTTCTTGCAGGTTGTGATGACTGTCGTGATATTTTGAGTATGCAATAAAGAATGGCCATTTTCAGTATGTTTTTTCAAATAAAGTAATTCTGCACTAGTGTTGATCAGTAATCATACTTGTAATAGTTATGGTTGTTTTGTAATTTAGTGATTTTAGTTAAATTGTCGTATTTATTTTGGTCGGGCGGTAAGGTCATGATCGGTGAGCAGTAATTGGAAGATCCCTATGGGGGGGCGTCACCCATTACGGATGGGAGCGCTCGGGGGAGGTGGCCATTGGCCCCTCAACGGGGAGGCGGTCCCTTCTAAGGATGGGCCGCCGAAAGGAAAGGAAAGGCGGTCAAGGCCCCTTTCTGGGTAGGAGGGGCTACGGGCCCCTCCTGGGGAATTTCCCGGGGCCAGGACACCTGCGACGGCAGATGTGGTAAGTTGTGTGGGGTGGGGAGGGGGTTTACGCTACCTTCTAGACACCTCACACAAGTCCTCGGACGACCTTTAAATGGCGACGAGTTCATTGGGGCCCCCGTCAAGTCAAGGGAAATTGGTAGATGCACTTGAGGTACGCCTCTGTGCGGTCGCCCCTCCCAAGTGGGGGGGGTATTTCTGGTTAGGGATCTGACACCGGTTACGACCTTGCCGTTGGCCCTTAAAAGTTAGGATGTACAATTTCAAGTTAAATGTTTTGTAGGATGTTAGTTCGGCTAGGAGAACCTTTGTATTAGAAATATGTTAAGGTTAGCCAAACATCGTAATGTGGAAATGAAATTGTACATAATATGAAACTGTTATTTTAATGTTTTGATTTTGTTTCATATTTTAATAAATACGTCCGGGAGGGTCACTCCCTCCCGCCTTCCAAAAGTTCAGAACCGTTTCCGGTTTCCCATCCTTGGGGATTGTGTTGAGAGGGGGTGGCGGGTATCTCAGCCATATTTTCTCTCACCCTATTTCACTCCTAATTCCTTACTGTGCTTCCCTCACTTATTCTTATCCTCCATGTTTACTTCTCTTTTCCTTACTTTCCTACCACATTCAACTTCTTTTAGTATCCCTGCTCATTTGAACTCCTTCACTTACCTTTTTTTTCTGATTCAATTAGTCCCTTTCTGACACTCCTTCCTTTACTTTCTCTGTTTTTTCTCTCTATCACTCCCCATATCTTACCCTTATTCACTTTTACCCACCCTCTTTCACTCCTCTTTACTTACACTAACTGCTATTTTGTTTCCCTCTGTCACTGCTGTTCCTTTTCTCTATTTCTGTCACTACCTGTCATTCCCCATCCTTTTTACTTTCATCACCCATTCACATTCTCCCAGAACTTCAACTTTAGTCTTCTTCCTCTTTCTTCTCTTATTTTCCTCCCTTATTCATTTTCCTTTTCTCAATATTTTTTTTTCTTTTTTTTTTAAAAGTGCGCTGACGGAGCGCGCCCCAGTACGTGAACCGGTACGCGCACCGGAAGCGCACCAAAGTGAAATGTTTAAAAAAAATGAATATACTTTAAAAAAATATATATTATATTAATATACAATATAGGGTTCATTTTTATAAAAACATACCTTTCTCAGCTATAGACATTTGCGAAAAAATAACCTTAGAAATTCAATACAAAGTACATAAGTATGAATCCCTAGAAAAAGTTAAGAATAAGCATTTAAAAAACCTATGAAATTCACAGAAAAAAACAAAGGTTTCACACCAGTTATAGTTAGGAATTAGCAGTTAAAAAACCTTTGAAATTCACTGAAAAAACCATAGGTTTCACACCAGTTATAGTTAGGAATTAGCATTTAAAAAACCTATCTAATTCACTGAAAAAACCACAGGCGCGATATAAAACTCATTAATAAAGGTTTCACTCCAGTTATAGTTAGCTGGAAATTTTACTGACATAAAACCATTGAAATTCCCACGTTGTAGTTAGTTGGACTCACTATACCTTGCGCGCCTGCAATGCACTGCTGATGACGTCACATATTACATCAATCATGACATGGTCAGTGACATCACTCATGACATCACTCATGACACCATCCAGTGAATGTGTGTCTTTCTGTGTCTGTATGAAAAGTAAATATTAACGCAAGACATTTAGTACCATACTTATAAAAGCAATATTTATAATTTACGAAATGAAAATGAATTTTCATTTCCGTAAAGCTATCAAAACGTCACTCTTGCACACCGCGAAAGCGCCCCCGGAAGCGCCTACGTTTGTGCCGCGTAAGCGACCCCGGAAGCGCCTACGTTCGCGCCGCGTAAGTGCCCCCGGAAGCGCTCCGGTGAGCGCAGCGTAAGCGCGTCTGGAAAGGGGCGACCATTCGGTCCCCCCGAACGTATGGTGGAGTACCACGATCCCCCCGGGAAGCCATCTTGGGCGGGAGGCGAGTCTCGGCTGGTATGCCCGAAGCGGCGTAGCCGGGGCGCGCCTTTTTCCCGCCCTGGAGTGGGTTGTCCTAGACACTGACGCAGCTGGCCACGCCCTCGGAGGCAGGCGTGGGCGGGTTTACGCCCGCCCTGAAGACGGATAAAAGGAGCAACAAGCCAAGAAAGCATCCTCTTGTTCCTGTGCTCTGAAGCTGCACCTCCCCGCTGCACGTGAGCTCGAGACGGAACGAAGAGCCAATTTTGAGCGTTGTAATCTTTCTTTTTGTTTTACAGATATCTTCGTTGAGAATGCCAGGCAAGAAGGTCGGAAAGCGGGTCGGTACCGATCAGATGCTCCGCATGCTCATAAAGGAGGTAGCCGATTTGAAGAAGCAGATGGCGGCTAAGAACGGGGAGGGAGGACCGAAGCGAGTCATCGGACCAGCTTTGCCAGGAGTAGTCCCTGGTGGGAGAGGCAAGAGGTCCAAAAGGGGGGCGCTTGGGGGGGAAACCCCGGTCCTCGATACACCACTCGAGGAGCCAACCCCGGTTCCGAAGGAGGGGCACCCGACCCCCGTGACCGGGGAAGATATGCCTCCCGAGTTAGCGGCACAATTAGCAGCGTGGTTGGGAAAAGATAGCGAGGGCACCACGGCTGAAGACGCCCGGGCAGTAATGAGACAACTGCGGGAATCTAGAGAGGCTGCGAAGGCACCATCTTCTGTTAGCCCGCCAGTTCCCGCGGCGGAAAATGCATCAGGCCCAAGTTCGGCGGCAAATGCAGCATCTGGTTCAGGTAAGCGGCCATTGCCGATTGCGGGGGAGGGGTCTGTACCTTCACGAAGGGAGAAGGTGGCCCAGCACGTTCCACTGGAAATTAAGGAAAAGATTTGGGCGAATAAGTATGTGAACATTTTTTCTTTGCTTACCGACCATTACGAGATGGAGCATGTTAAGAGCCAAAAGGAGCTCATGCATCCGGGTGTTTGGCGCGCAAAAATGGCCGCCTTTAAGGTTGATGAGAACATAGGTACTTGGGGCAGAGCGTGGGGCATTTTTACCTCCATCATGGGTGAGCGCAGGCCCGAGTTGCTGACCGAGTTGCCTATTTATCAGTCATGTATCATGGAGTATGCCGTATCGTACGGGGGCAATCAGTGGTTCTGTTATGACAATATTTCTAGAAAAGCTAAGGAGCACGACCCAGTTCTAACTTGGGATTGTTTCGACTCCGTTTCATGGCAAAAAATGGAGAGTTCAGGAATGTTAAAAGTGCCATTGTCAGGGAGTAACAGGGGGGAATCTTCCCGCCAATCCTCTGGGACACCCTTTCGGACGGGTGCAGGTAACGAGTACCACTCGAAGCCGAGTGGCAACGCAGGTAAAAAGGGGATTTGTTGGAATTTTAACAGGGGAAAATGTACGAGGCCCCAGGGGTCATGCAAGTTCAGACATGAATGTGGGGGGTGTGGGCAGCCATCCCATCCTGAGTCCATGTGCAGAGCCAAAACGGGTGATAACGGTGGTAGGGGAAGCGCCAAACAGGTCTGAAATAGTCCGAGGGGCGCCTTTACCTACTCCGATTGATACCATGGCAATGATTCCTTGGCTCAACGAATACCCGGATCATGCTTCCGCTGGGGTGTTGCGAGACGGGTTTTCATATGGTTTTCACATTCTAGTGGGGGATTTTCAGGGTGTAGCAAATTGTAAAAATCAACTGTCGGTCTTGCAGCATACGGCGGTGGTACAGGTAAAGATTGGGAAGGAGGTGACGCGAGGTCGTGTCGCCGGTCCATTTGATTTGCCACCGGTTGCTAACTTTGTTTGTTCCCCTCTAGGGGTGGTCCCCAAGAAGGACCCGGGTGAGTTTCGGCTGATACATAACTTGTCAGCCCCACGTGGTCTTTCCGTTAACGAAGCGATAGACCCGGAAGTGTGTTCGGTGCGGTACGCATCTTTCGATGAGGCCGTTGCCATGTTGAACCGCCTGGGGCCCGGGGCGCTGATGGCAAAATCAGACATCGAGTCAGCGTTCCGGTTGCTCCCGGTGCACCCAGACGATCAGCGTCTCCTTGGTTTTATGTTTCAGGGTTGCTATTACATGGATAGATGTATGCCAATGGGGTGCTCGATATCCTGTGCCTATTTTGAAAAGTTCAGTTGTTTTCTGCAATGGGTATTCACAAGGAAGACGGGTTTTCAGCATGTGATGCATTATCTCGATGGCTTTCTGTTTTTGGGGGCAGCCGGGGATCCTGAGTGTGGACAGGCTTTACATGAATTTTGTGTCTTAATGAAACAATTCGGTGTGCCATTGGCGCCAGGTAAGACTGTGGGTCCCTCAACTTTGCTCGAATTTCTGGGGATCGAGCTCGACTCGGAAGAAGGTTGTTTTAGATTACCCAGGGAAAAAGTGTTAAAATTCAGGACATCCCTTGAAACATGTATACGTGCGACAAAAGTGAACCTGCATCAATTGCAACAGGTGGTGGGTCAGTTGAATTTTGCCCTGAGAGTAATGCCAATGGCACGCCCCTTTTCCCGCTCGATTTCACAAGCCATGGTCGGCCTGAAGGAAGGACATCACCGCACGAGGCTCTCGGCAGAGGTTCGCCAGGACATGCGCATTTGGTTGGCATTTCTGGCGGATTTCAATGGTCGAATTGTCTGGAACAAACCGGCAGTGTCCTCCGAGGAGCTGGGGCTTTGGACAGATTCCGCGGGGAGTGTAGGTTTTGGCGCCATATTTGGTACACAATGGTCGGCTCAAAAATGGCCGTCATGGTGGCACGAGTGCGGCCTGACGAGTAACATTGCTTTCCTTGAACTCTTCCCTATTTTGGTGGCCTTGAAAACATGGCCGGAGGGTTTTCGTGATCACTCTGTGGTTTTCTGGTCTGATAACATGACTGTGGTTGAGTGTATCAATAGTCAGGCAGCACGTTGCAAATGGATTCTGAGACTGCTCAAAGAAATTGTGTTATTGTGTATGCAGTTGAATGTGCTCTTTAGGGCAAGACATGTCCCGGGGGTACTGAACCAAGCGGCTGATGCGCTTTCTCGTTTCCGTATGCAGGCCTTCTGGGGTTTTCTGCCCGCAGCGGACCTGGTGGCAGCACCCTTTCCCGAAGCTCTCTGGTCTCTCGGTGCCCCGAACTACAAAACCTCGTGGGAGAGAGTTTAGCACCCAGGACAAGGAAGGCATATGAAGGGGCGTTCCGTTCCTATTTGTCCTTTTTGGGTTCTGCTGGGGGGGAGCTTTGGGGACAGGAAGAGCTTGTCGTAAGATTTCTGCTGTCGTTACATCAGGCAGGAAAATCAGTAGCTACGGCCCAGAGACATCGGGCCGCCATTTCCTTTATGGCAAGGGCTCATGGGATCCAGGACCCGACAGCGTCTTTTGTGGTGCAGAAAGCGCTACGTGGGTGGCAACGCCTGGAGGGTCGCAGAGTAGATGAGAGGCACCCGATAGGTCTGGATAGGTTGACCCTGTTATTGTCCGTACTACCGGCAACATGTTCATCCCAGTACGAAGCAGTGTTATTCCGAGCTGCATTTGCGCTAGCATTCCATGGGGCTATGCGGGTAAGCGAATTGGTGGCGAGGAACAAGCAGGATACGATGGGGGGACTGTGCCGGGAGCACATTCAGGTCAGGGGGGAGACGATGACAGTCTCGTTTGTTAGGTCCAAAACCGATCAGGGTGCAAATGGG
This sequence comes from Lissotriton vulgaris, assembly GCF_964263255.1. Taxonomy (NCBI): domain Eukaryota; kingdom Metazoa; phylum Chordata; class Amphibia; order Caudata; family Salamandridae; genus Lissotriton; species Lissotriton vulgaris. The sequence goes on along the minus strand of NW_028251854.1, from coordinate 24,958 downwards.
GACTGCATAATCATTCAGAGGATCCCCGGGTCTTCCATGTGCCCTGTGGTGTGCGTAGAGGAATATTTAGCGCAGAGGGTGGCATCATGGGGGGGGACCTTGTTGAGACACGCTGACGCCACCCCACTGACGAGGTTTCAATTCCAGCGGATGCTTGCGATGTCGATTTCGGCCGCGGGCTTGAACCCCGGCGAGTTCGGGACCCATTCCTTTCGGATAGGGGCTGCTACTGAGGCTACAGCCAGGGGTCTGAGTGTAGATGAAGTAAAACGTGTGGGGCGTTGGTCCTCGAACTGTTATAAAAGGTATGTGCGGTTGCACATGTTGTGAAGCTGTAATGATGTACTCACGCTTCTTGTTTTTGTTTGGTTTTCAGTTGCGCAAGCTTACGAGGCGGGGCGGACTGTGCAGTCGACCCGACACCTGGGGACCAGCGGTCAGACATCACCGGCTGCGAAAAAGGAGGTGTGGGTCGTGGGCCACTCATACGTGAGGCGTGCCGCGGACGTATTCAAAGCAGGTGACATGATTCACGTGGCTGGGGAATACGGGTACAGGGTGTCCTTCTACGGAAAGGGCGGGCTCTGTGTTGATCAGTTTCAATCCTTTTTCGAGGGTTTGTTAGGGCGGACAAGGTCACCGCCGTCTATAATCATAGTCCATCTTGGGGGCAATGATTTGGTGGCCACTGGTAGACGACTCCTTCTTGAGGCAATGCTTTCCACAGTAAGTTGGTTGGCAAGAAGAGTTCCAGGGTGCACAATTGCATGGTCCCATATGATCCCACGGAAAGTGTGGCGGGGGGCTATTTCGGTTTCTGCTCTGAATCATTCAGTAAAGAAGATAAATAACAAATTGAGTAGATTGTTTCGGTCAACTACACTGCATTCTGTTTCGCATGGTTGTATCAAAGGGGACAGTATGTATTTGGGGAATGGGGTTCATTTGTCCCGGGAGGGGAATGAGTTACTCATAGGAGACCTCATAGCTTGGCTAAAGAGTTTAAAACATGACCTTTAGGCAGGAGTTGTTGTGGGGGGTCCGGATAGCCGGTCAGCTATCCGGCCTGTGGCGGTAAGGTCATGATCGGTGAGCAGTAATTGGAAGATCCCTATGGGGGTGCGTCACCCATTACGGATGGGAGTGCTCGGGGGAGGTGGCCATTGGCCCCTCAACGGGGAGGCGGTCCCTTCTAAGGATAGGCCGCCGGAAGGAAAGGAAAGGTGGTCAAGGCCCCTTCCTGGATAGGAGGGGCTACGGGCCCTCCTGGGGAATTTCCCGGGGCCAGGACATCTGCGACGGCAGATGGGGTAAGTTGTGTGGGGTTCGGGAGGGGGTTTACGCTACCTTTTAGACACCTCACACGAGTCCTCGGACGACCGTTAAATGGCGTCGAGTTTATTGGGGCCCCCGTCAAGTCCAAGGGAAATTGGTAGATGCACTTGAGGTACGCCTCTGTGCGGTCGATCTCCTCACAAGTGAGGGGGGGTATTTCTGGTTTAGGGATCTGACACCGGTTACGACCTTGCCGTTGGCCCTTAACGTTAGGATGTACAATTTCAAGTCAAATGTTTTGTAGGATGTTAGTTCGGCTAGGAGAACCTTTGTATTAGAGATCTGTTAAGGTTAGCCAAACATCGTAATGTGGAAATGAAATTGTACATAATATGAAACTGTTATTTTAATGTTTTTGATTTTGTTTCATATTTTAATAAATACGGCCGGGAGGGTCACTCCCTCCCGCCTTCCAAAAGTTCAGAACCGTTTCCGGTTTCCCATCCTTGGGGATTGTGTTGAGAGGGGGTGGCGGGTATCTCAGCCATATGGAAAGGGGCGACCATTCGGTCCCCCCGAACGTATGGTGGAGTACCACGATCCCCCCGGGAAGCCATCTTGGGCGGGAGGCGAGTCTCGGCTGGTATGCCCGAAGCGGCGTAGCCGGGGCGCGCCTTTTTCCCGCCCTGGAGTGGGTTGTCCTAGACACTGACGCAGCTGGCCACGCCCTCGGAGGCAGGCGTGGGTGGGTTTACGCCCGCCCTGAAGACGGATAAAAGGAGCAACAAGCCAAGAAAGCATCCTCTTGTTCCTGTGCTCTGAAGCTGCACCTCCCCGTTGCACGTGAGCTCGAGATGGAACGAAGAGCCAATTTTGACCCACCCACCAGCCCCTGAGGACAGCGAGTTGTTTTGAATAAAGTTTTGATGTGGTAACTCTATTTCTTACAGGTTGTGATGATTGTCGTGATATTTTGAGTATGCAATAAAGAATGGTCATTTGTCAGTATGTTTTTCAAATAAAGTAATTCTGCATTAGTGTTGATCAGTAACCATGCTTGTAATAGTTATGATTGTTTTGCAATTTAGTAATTTAGATAAATGTCGTATTTATTTTGGTCGGGCGGTAAGGTCATGATCGGTGAGCAGTAATTGGAAGATCCCTATGGGGGTGCGTCACCCATTACGGATGGGAGCGCTCGGGGGAGGTGGCCATTGGCCCCTCAACGGGGAGGCGGTCCCTTCTAAGGATAGGCCGCCGGAAGGAAAGGAAAGGTGGTCAAGGCCCCTTCCTGGATAGGAGGGGCTACGGGCCCTCCTGGGGAATTTCCCGGGGCCAGGACATCTGCGACGGCAGATGGGGTAAGTTGTGTGGGGTTCGGGAGGGGGTTTACGCTACCTTTTAGACACCTCACACGAGTCCTCGGACGACCATTAAATGGCGTCGAGTTCATTGGGGCCCCCGTCAAGTCCAAGGGAAATTGGTAGATGCACTTGAGGTACGCCTCTGTGCGGTCGATCTCCTCACAAGTGAGGGGGGGTATTTCTGGTTTAGGGATCTGACACCGGTTACGACCTTGCCATTGGCCCTTAACGTTAGGATGTACAATTTCAAGTCAAATGTTTTGTAGGATGTTAGTTCGGCTAGGAGAACCTTTGTATTAGAGATCTGTTAAGGTTAGCCAAACATCGTAATGTGGAAATGAAATTGTACATAATATGAAACTGTTATTTTAATGTTTTTGATTTTGTTTCATATTTTAATAAATACGGCCGGGAGGGTCACTCCCTCCCGCCTTCCAAAAGTTCAGAACCGTTTCCGGTTTCCCATCCTTGGGGATTGTGTTGAGAGGGGGTGGCGGGTATCTCAGCCATAAAGTCATGTGACCTTAAAATAACTCTTTTCATTGATTGCTAACAATTTTTTTTTACAAAGAATTAAATTCCCACCCATTTCCTTCACTTCTTCTTTCACTTTTGTGACTGCAAGACCTGCCTTTTTGCTCTCGGTTCTTTGTTGAAAATCTTGGATTATCATGGCTGCCAGACCACCCAGCAGTGAAGATGACACCAATGAATTTATTGATGAAGAGGTTCCTCAATCAAAAGTGAAAGAACATTTTATTTGGAAGTTTTTTTCAATTCCTGATGACCAGAAGAAGGTAAATGCTCCAAAAGTGGAGTGCAGGATCTGTCACACAGTCCTGTCACGGGGTGACCCCACAAATAAATATTCATTTGGGAACTCCACTATGATTCGCCATGTGGAGAGGAGGCACCCCCAGAATTTTGCCCAGGAGAGTGTCAGGGCTCTGGCACAAGAGGTCCCCAGTGATGGGGCCTCTACATCAACCGGAGGACCAACAACATCGGTGAGGGGGAGAACGCAAGAGCTGGTTTCGAATATTCAGCCTGCTTTTAACAAAGGCGTCCTTAAATGCAGAGACTGTGATCAGCTACTTTGCTAAGGAGAACACAGTGTTCTGCTCATTGTTCGAGCATTGGAGAACCATCGCTGCCGTTCCCAGCCCTAAATTTGTTTTTTTTTGTTGTTTTTGCTCCTGTTAAGCAGTTTCCCATTCCCTGTTTTTGTTCCTGTTCTGAAAAAAGAAAAAAGAAGAAAAAAAAAGTTATTTTCAGAACTAACTCCAATTCTCATCAAAGAGCTATGTTCATAAAAAAATGAAAAGGATTAAGTGAAGTGGAGTGCATTGATAAAGGAGAGGAAAATGAGTAAGAAAGCACAGAAAGGGACGAGAGAAGAAGGGAAGTGAAGTAGGGGGAGTGAAAGAAGGTGAGTGTGGGGAAGGAGAGTGAGGAGAAGGAGAGTGAACATGGGGAATGTGGATATGCGAAGAAAATGTAGTAAAGGAACGGGGGTGTGGAAGGGTAAGAGAATAGCAGTGATGTTTTGGAAAGAGTGGACATACAGACTGGATAAAGACAAGTAAGTGTGAGACCAGGTAAGTAAGGCAGTGACGAAACAGAGAAAGAAAAAATAAGAGTAAAAGACTGAAGGCCTCATTTATGAGGCCATGCGTCACTTTTACGCACCGGTACGTCACTTTTTGTGACGCACCAGTGCTGTAAAAAAATGCACCTTATTGAGTCATATTTACAAAGGGACGCGTCTACGTAGATGCATCACTTTGTAAACCCCTGCGCCACATTATACCTACGTCAGGTGTAATGTATACAAAAGGGGTGTATTGACGCAAGAATGGGTCGTAGAGGTGACGCAGTGAAATCTAAGAGATATCACTGCGTCACTTTTATGACTCTGTTGCGTCCAAATCTTGCGCCTGTATCACAGCAGGCGTAAGACTGATGCAGGCCCTGAGTAGAAGACTGAAGGCCTTATTTATGAGGCCATGCGTCACTTTTACGCCACCAATGCGTCACTTTTTGTGACGCACCAGTGGTGTAAAAAATGCACCTTGTTGAGTCATATTTACAAAGTGACGCATCTAGGTAGATGCATCACTTTGTAAACCCCTGCGCCACATTATACCTACGTCAGGTGTAATGTATACAAAACGGGTGTATTGACATAAGAAAGGGTCGTAGAGGTGACGCAGTGAAATCTAAGAGATATCACTGCGTCACTTTTATAACGCTGTTACGTCCAAATCTTGCGCCTGCTTAACAGCAGCTGTAAGACTGATGCAGGCCCTTTCACATGGGACTGGCCCCATGTAAAAGGATGCATTACTGGAATTGCATCATTTTTGTGACACACTCCAGCAATGCATCACTTTTGCGCTTACAGATACGTCTGAAATACTGACATATCTGTAAGTACTTGCAACATAATGCGTCATATATTTAATATGACGCATGAGTAGAAGACTGAAGGCCTCATTTATGAGGCCATGCGTCACTTTTACACCACCGGTACGTCACTTTTTGTGACGCACCAGTGCTGTAAAAAATGCACCTTATTGAGTCATATTTACAAAGTGACGCATCTAGGTAGATGTGTCACTTTGTAAACCCCTGTGCCACATTATACCTATGTCAGGTGTAATGTAGACAAAAGGGGTGTATTGACGCAAGAAAGGGTCGTAGAGGTCAGTCAGTCAGTCAAACAAAACTTTATTTGATTTGTTAAAACCTTACAAGTACATTCCACATTCCGTGATAAGAGAAAGGACAGCAGCAAAACATGACAATATTCAACAAAGAGAAGGAGCAGCAGCATAAAATGATAATATTAAAACCACAATTACACCTCAAGATACATGTAGTTTAACTTCTCTTGTTCCTTTTAAAACGGAGTATTATAACATTTATTTGTTAAAATCGCTAAAATTTTGCCTATACATAACTTCTTCAGAATGCAGTTTTTACTACTGTTATTCCTTGGTATCTCTACCTTTATTCAAAGGTAAGGACTGCACTATACATGTTCTTCTGCGCATTTGAGGAACAACTTAACTTTATTCATATATTTCCCCAACGCACAGGCTATATCTAAATTCTCCATTTCCACCAAAAGAGTAGCAGCTTGCATTCTGTGCGTGATCTTATATTTTTAAAAAATCGGACATAAAAACTCCTTTCGAAAGTCTAAAAATCTCGTACAATCTAATAAAATATGTAAAATATCGCAGGTGGTTCCTAAAGTTCAAGTGCATTTCCCATTACATCCTATCATTAGGTTTCGAACCCCGTTATTCGCATAACCTTGGTTTATGCCAATTTGCATTTTCAAGACTTCTCGCCTCAGTCTATGGCTGGGTAGCCGAATCACATAGGGGAAGTGTTGACTGCTCTCCCAAGCCACTTTCATGTGTGCTACCGAAGTCTTTTGAGCAAGGTAGTCCCGATCATAACTACGGAACATATTTACCCCTTGAATCTTTAATTATTTTTTCCCAAATATTATGGGGTCTTGCGGCAAGCATACCTTCAAATCTCACACCCCATAAGCCTTGCTTTCATGAGGCTCTCACCTCTTTTGCCCAGGGAAGCTCACTAATGGTAATTTCCTCCTTAGCCCATTGGGAGATTGTAGTGATTTCCCCTACTCCCAACCGCTGCCAGAAGCGTACAAGGCTCATACAAGCTGTTATAGCCCTAGAGGTTATTCCCAGCTCCAGTCGTGCTCCCTGCACCATAGAGTATTTTGGCAGAGCGAATACGCTTTTTAATATATTTCCCTCCTCTCTATCCCAGGAGGTCTTGCCACTGAGATAAATAACCTCCGCTCCATACAAAAATTGTGGGGGGACCATTGCTTGATAGCCTTTTAAGGCCGGTCTATCTGACCTTTCACCATAGGTGTTTTTAAATCTTTTTAGGCCTTTGATCGACGCCAATGCCCTTATTTTTAATGCTTGCAGGTGTGTGTGCCATTTCAAGTTACCTGAGAACCACATTCCCAAATAACTGTAATTGGTCACCTTCTCAAGCAAAATTGTGCCAAGATACCACGAGAACTTCACTTTCCTTCTCCCAAAACATACAATTTTGGTCTTATCCATATTTACCACTAATTCTTTACTTGTACAGTATTCTTTAATCTTATTTAGTTTTCTCTGGATGCCTATCTCCGTTTGATCCATATTTACTAGGTCGTCGGCATAAAGGAGGCACGATATGTGCTTTTCTCCCAATTTTGGGTTTGCCCCTCTGACATCTCTTAATACTTGGGGTAGGTCAGCTAAAAACAGGGCGAACAGCAGGGGGGCTAGGACGCACCCCTGCCTTAAGCCGTTCCCAATAGGAATTCTCCCGGTCAGTCCTCCATCCGTGTCCAATATTATCTGTGCCCAATTTTCTGTATGCAATGCTTGGATAAGGACCAGCAGGTCATCCTGTAGTTCATACCCTACTAGTGTTGACCACAGCTGTTCCCTGTCCACAAGATCAAAGGCTGCACGGAAGTCAACGAAACAGCAGAATAAATTACTCCTCTGATCAATTGACTTCCGTACGATGGACCACAGAGCAAAACAATGGTCAATCGTTGAGTGGCCTTCTTTGAACACCCCCTGCTCTGGTGGTATTATCTGTTTGTCTTCCACCCACTCCTTTAGTATCCCTAGGATTACCTTGGAAAAGACCTTTTCACCTATATCCAAAAGGTTTATTAAGCGGTAATTTTTGGGGGAGTTTACATCACCTTTTTATGGATTGGCCTAACAATAGCCCCTTTCCAATTTGCAGGGTATTCACCCATATTTAGGATCCCTAAAAACATGTTTGAAAGGAACTCTGCCCACCATTCTATGTTTGCTTTTATTATGACAGCTGGCAGGTTGTCAGGGCCAGCTGCCCGTGTTAGGTTTAACCTAGATATTATGGTTCTAATTCGATCTGGGAAAAAGTGGGTTTTTAATTCTTCACTTATTCCTGGCCAAGCATTTACCATTCTTCCCTCCCTGATTGGCCATTTCCCATAAATTTCCTCTAGGTAGGTCAGCCACTTGTCCTCTGGCACTGAGCACTGCATGGTCCCTTGTGCTTTTCCCATACAGTCCTGTATTAACCTCCAAAAGCCTTTTGTCTTCAATTACCACGAGTAAGTTATCCCAACATTTGTCCTTAAAATCCTTTTTTATCTCTGATAACTGTCTCATATTTTAACTTCATTTTTTTGAGTTCTGATACGACTTCCTCACTGTAGTTACCTCTGAGGCGTCTTTCTTGTTTCTTAATACCGGCCTTTAGTTTCCGGCATTCAGCATCAAACCAGTGATAGCTGATATGCACTTAGTTTCTGTATATATTCCTCGGTGATTCGTGTTGTTAACCGCTTGGGGTATTCTACATCTACTAATAGCACTTTTTGTCTTTGTGGGGGGCCATTTACCTGAAGTTCAACCTGCCGTGGATAGTGGTCACTACCCTCCACTCCCAGAATTTCAATCTGTTTGATAAGATGGAAATGCCAGGCCTGTATGAATACGTAATCTATGGGGCACAATTGTTGCCCTACCTTAAAGGTACGCTTCGCAGACCTGTCTGCTTTCTTTCTACCATTGGTACAAACAAATCCCATAACCCCAAACAGTTGCCCAAGCTCATCATCTTTAGTTGAAGTCTTGCAGCAGGGAAATTGCGCCCGCACTATTTTATATGCATCTAACAAGTCCTTCAATCAAGAGTCCATTATTTTAGGGTTCAATTTATGGTTGAAGTCTTGCAATATTATGAGCACATCCCTTGGAAACCGGTTACACACCTCATCCAGGTCAGTTTTTAAACGTTCCAAGTCTGCCTTATATTCATTTGCTTTCCCTTTCTGAATATATACATTTATAATGCATAGGCTTTCACCCCCAACATATTCTTCATTGTTCGCACTCTATTGCCCAGTTGCACTTTAGTTCCAGGGATTCGATGTCCTTGGCAATCCTTGTAGAAATCAACGCCATCAAACCTCCTGAAGGTCTACCCACCGTGTTCCTTTTAGCGGCTTTTACATAATGAGTAAAGCCTACGGTAGTAGGGATTTCGCCACACAGCCAAGTTTCCTGGAGGCAAACAATGTCGTTTTTCCTCAAGACATTTTTAAAATCCTCCTGTGCCACTATTCTATTGTATCCATTTATGTTCCAGGTCATTATAGATAGGCAGTGCGGCGATCCTACTTCCTAATCGATCTGACTCGTAAAACCATCTTCCTCACCACTCATGTATGCCAGCTCTCTGCATCTATTCCCAGCAAGTACATCTTCCATATCACACCTTTGGTCGTTGGGTCTTATCGTGATTTCTAGGGCGTCTTTAATACCTCTCCCCAGGTTGATCATTTTTATTTGTCTCTAAAGCTGAGTGATTTCTGAGGAATGAATTCCCTAACTTATCCGATAATACTTCCTGACTTTTTAGTATTTGAATGCCTTCCCGTAGCATCTCGGTCTCTGCCTTTTCTATAGCATCCTTTATTAGGGCTGAGTGGAGTAAAACCTTAGTTATTTCCTCCCCCTTACTGTTTACCGTGAACCCCACTTCTTTTAGATCATCAGTGCTAACATATCCTAGGCTGGGGCACTTTCCAAATGAGGATAGTAGCTGGGAACGATTCAAGGGGTTTAATTTCTTGATTCTTTTCCCCCCTTTCACCAGTCCTATTGGCTCTACAAATATCCAAGTGTCAGTGGGTGGTACTGTCTGCTGATGTTGGCGATTGCCTCCTAACGTTACTCCCCTTAAGTGCCTACTAACTTCTTCTCCTCCCACTTTTTTGGCCCCCTTCCAGTTACTTGGGTGGGGTCCCTCCGCACTTGGGGACATCTCCCTCTCCCACTCTACTCTTACACTCTTTTTTACCCCTGGGGGATTTCTCCTGGTAACCTTTTTGTTCTCTCCCATAACCTTCCTCGTTATCCCCCTGAATTGTTCTTCAGGTCTGCTGCTACTTGCACCTTTCTCTACGAAATCTAACTTTTTAGTTCCTTGCCTTGCTACCTTATCTATTGTCTTATATACCGGCGTTAACCCCCCCTATTTATGGGGTAGCAACTGGGTCGGGCCTTAATCCCTTTCCTTCGCCTTAGTATATTAGGTTTTCTATACCTCTCATCCCCATACCTCTTTATAAGCATGGGGCGGTAGGATACATATTCTGTAGGTTCATTCTCTGGGGGGCCAGTGTCCTCTTCCACTTCTTCCCCCCTGGCCACTTTATTTTCCTCCTGGGTTTCTACAGGTCTTACAACTGAGGGCATCAAGTTTTTAATCTGTGCTAATTTCCCATTTATGCCCTTGAATTGATCACCATGTCTTTTTAGAATGTCATTGTTTAGAACTGTAACCTCTAAAATTTCCTGCAGAGTCTTCTGGAGCATTAGCATAACTTCGAGCATGGATTGGCCGGTAGAACCTGTCACCTCCAGGCTACGTAAAGATATGACTGATACATCTAATCAAACTATTTTTGGGGACCCTAGACTTTCATGACCATTATGGCAGGGAGCCTCCCCAGTAATGTTCCCTTCTCCCATGGAGTCACTACAGTCTACTCGTTCTTTGTTCACAGTATCTGCTCCTAAGTCCTGGGTGCAAATCGACTGAAACACCCTTGGCGAAGATGATAAACGCGGAAGATGATAAATGCGGTCGTAGAGGTGACGCAGTGAAATCTAAGAGATATCACTGCGTCACTTTTATGACGCTGTTGCGTCCTAATCTTGCGCCTGTGTCACAGCAGACGTAAGACTGATGCAGGCCCTGAGTAGAAGACTGATGGCCTCATTTATGAGGCCATGCGTCACTTTTATGCCACCAGTGCGTCACTTTTTGTGATGCACCAGTGGAGCGTGTAGCCTTGCTCACATAACCCCGGTGCTCAAACAACTTAATTTAAATACATTGGTGTGGGTGATCACGTGATTATTTGGACTACACAAGTCATAGATAGTGAAAACATACTGCGATAAGAACTACAAAAATGTTTTCTAATTGTCATTATAGATTAAATGCATTCGTATTAAACATTACACACTCATTATATTGACCCTTAATCAATTCGGGCAATAAAAATATTATCTGTACTAATACATTTGTTATGAAAAATGAAAACAGCAGATATTAGCAATTAAGTGAAAAAGGCATTATTTCTTGTTCCAATACAATTGTGATATAATCATGGAAACAACCAGATTAATTCTTTGGTGCTTTGTGGTCTTGTTATATGCATATACGGTTGAATGCTATAAATTACATTTATATGAAATCAAGATAATTTGATGTATCCATAATGATCTGTATGCAGTTGGAGACACAGAGATTTAAAGTAATACAGTGCACAAATGCAGGAAAGTTATAGCCAATTACCAAACCATTTTGTCTTGTAGTCAAAGCATTACTCTAACCCAATGCAAATTTTCCAACAGACCTTCAATAGCATATTGGTGCCCATTGTTTGATAACGCCTTAACTTCACAGTGTAATCGCAGTATTACAAAACAATATGTGCAAAGTGGTATCAATGTGCACAAAAAACAAAGTGTAGTGTGATTAAAAAAGATTGTTATCATACTAAACCAACAAGTGTATTTCGTACACTATGTTGTACTGGTTGAGAAGGATAGGCATAATTGAATCTTCCATAAACTTCAATATCACCCCTTTGACCTATACGGGGTCACGTTACGGGGGTGAATATTTTACAATCTATAGGAGGATAATTAAATCAATCAAAACAGAGGATTTCATATCTAGACAAAAGCCAAAGATATATGTAGATCAATTGATATGGAAGAGTATATATATATCAAATTGTAGGAGTTAAATCGAGGAAGGATCAAGTATCGGAAAAGCAATAATAATTCTTACTCCTTATTTTGGATGGATAGAGTTAACATGGACTTGTTACAGTGTGTTGAAAATTCATTTATCCTAAAGGGTATCCCAAAATTCATCGGGTCAGAACTATAACTTTACAGAAAATGATGAATATCTTCACAGATATTTAACCCATTAGGTGTCTTACAATCAAGTTTGAGAATATATTTAGTCTCCAGTTGTCGCAACCTTTTTTCGCGATCACCACCTTGTTTGCTCAAAGGCACACAATCCATGACAAAATATTGAAGCATATTAAGATTGTTACTGTGTTCTTCGTTGATGTGACGAGCCACCGGATATGTGCTATCCGAATTTACAGTAGCCCGAAGGTGCTGTAATATTCGTTGGTGGACTGGGAGCTTAGTGCTCCCCACATAGCGGAGTCCGCAGCCGCATTGTTACACGTAAACCGGATGGTCTGTGTGGCATGTATAGTGTCCTTTCAGTTTAACCGGAATATTCGAAAAGTCATCAGTGTAAGTCTTGGTGTTGACACCAAACTTGAAGGTACGGCATGTGTTACATTTAAAAAAAAAAACTAGCTGTAAGCCAATTTTTATTGATGTCCAGTTCCGGGCTGGTTCTAACCAAATCACTATGCATGGATCTAGCTTTACGATAGGTATAATTGGGTCTTGTAGGTAGTGTTTGTGCCAGTACTGTATCAGTGAGTACAATTGGCCATTGGGCATTGATAACACTTTTTATAGCCTTTGCCTGTCTGCTATATGTAGATAGAAACCTACATGGAGCCATAGTGCTTACTCTCGGCTCTGCATTAGATGTATTTCCCTCCGGTATCACTGCTTGTGATGAGCTCCTGTCTTGTTGTGTGTAGAGCAGGTCATGCCTCTCCCTAGCATTAGCCTTAAGCAATGCAGAGTCTAACAACTTGGCTGGATAGCCACGTTGTAGCAGTCTGCTTTTTGCTGCTTGTTGCGCTGTTGTCATGGCTATGGTGGTACTACACACTCTACGTATTCTTAGGAATTCTCCATATGGCAGGCTAGTGATGGTATGTTATGGGTGAAAGCTAGATGCATGTAGCAAGGAATTACCTGCTGTGGGTTTGCGGTACAACTGTGTGGTGATCTGGTTGTTCTCAATAATCACTGCAATGTTCAAGAAGTTCACTCAGTTTTGATCTATGTGTGCGGTAAACTGCAAATTCAATTCATTATCATTAATGGTATTGACAAATGCCTGCGCTTCCAATTCACTTCCATTCCAAACAATAAATATATCATCTATATATCTCCAGATGTGCATCAGATGTTTAACAGACACATTTTTGTGTCTGCCCCTGAGTACATGCTCCTCCCACCAGCCCACGTGTAAAAACGCGTAGTTGGGGGAGAAGCATGCACCCATGGCGACACCTTGTAGCTGTTTGAACACTTTCCCATCAAACAAAAATAAGTTGTTGAACAGACGTAGACGAATCATGCTTAATAACATTTTGTTATGATTATAGAACGATATGTTTCTATTTTGTAAAAAATGTTCAGTTGCATTTAATCCATCTTTATGTCTGATGCTTGTGTACAGGGAACAGATATCAAGAGTCATAAGGAGATAATTATCTGACCAAGTAATGGAATTCAATTTACAAAGGAAGTCTTTGGTATCTCTTAGGTATGTAGGCAAAGAAGTCATGTGCTCCTGAAGATAATGATCCACATATTTGGATGTGCTTTCAAAAACACTGTCTCTAGCAGAAATGATAGGGCGTGCCGGAACTGAAGCAGTTAGTTTATGGACTTTTGGGATCAAGTAGAAGGTAGGTAAGGTGGGAAAATCCTTATTTAAAAAACAAAATTCATCTTTCGTAATCAGTCCTTCTCTCTTCCAAGCCATCAGTTGTATTTTGTATTCCTTGTTCACCCTATTCACTGCCATACCATTAGATTGTTCATAGCACTCAACATTGTTCAGGTGCCGGTATGCCTCTGTTTTATATTCGGTTTTATCCCAGAGTACCAGATTTCCCCCCTTGTCAGAGTTCTTCACTACTACAGAGTTGTAATTTTTTTAGTTTTTCCATTAATTGAAAATACTGTTTGGATTTCGAGTCTTTGTGTCTTTGTTCTACCCTTATTGTCTTGATATGCAGTTTCTTAAGATCTTCCGTGACGCGATCATGAAAAATGTCTAAGGCGTCACGTGGCATTATCTGGACAAAAGTAGATGGTGCCTTAAACGGACTCCCGCCAGCAGCAGAAATTACTATTCCTTTCACATCAGCTACTTGTTGGGTGCTAATCGTTCCTTGTGAATTTACAATAGTATCTCTGCCAAGGGAGAACAAAGTTTTCAAAAGGGGAATTTGTTTGGCATTCAGTCTAGTGGGAACAGGGACATCAGGAGAGTTAGCCGTTGATGTTGTTTGATTTTTGATTTTGTAAAATTTGGCTAATTTAAGCTTATATATATATATATATATATATATATATATATATATATATATATATATATATATATATATTCACTGAAAAAACCATAGGTTTCGCACCAGTTACAATTAGGAATTAGCATTTAAAAAAACCTATTAAATTCACTGAAAAAACCATAGGTTTCACACCAGTTATAGTTACCTGGAAATTTTACTGTCATAAAACCATTGAAATTCCCACATTATAGTTAGTTGGACTCACTATAACTTGTGCGCCTGCAATGCAATGCTGATGACGTCCCATATTACATCACTCATGACATGGTCAGTGACATCACTCATGACATCACTGATGACACCATCCAGTGAATCTGTGTCTTTCTGAAAAATAAATATGTTTTATATATGTATATGTAAAGCTCGATGGAAGAATAAATGTTTCAATAAGTGTCTTAATGGATGTTTTTGGAAAGGGGCGACCACTCGGTCCCCCCGAACGTATGGCAGAGTACCTCGATCCCCCCGGGAAGCCATTTTGGGGCGGGAGGCGCGTCTCGGCTGGTATGCCCGAAGCGGCGTAGCCGGGGCGCGCTTTTTCCCGCCCTAGAGTGGGCTGGCCTAGACACTGACGCAGCCAGCCACGCCCTCGGGGCAGGCAGGGGCGGGTTTTCGCCCGCCCTGAAGACGGATAAAAGGGACGCAAGACCAGAAGACGTCCTCTTGTTCTTGTGCTCTGAAGCTGCACCTCCTCGCTACACGTGAGCTCGGGACAGAACCAAGAGCCAATTTTGAGCGTTTTGATCTTTTTTCTTTGTCTTCTAGATAATTCGTCGGAGAGATGCCCAAGAAAGGCGCAAAGAGAATGACGACTGATCAGATGGTTCGGGTCCTCTTTAAAGAGATGTCCGACATTAAGAAGCGGCTGGCGGAGCGAGACGGGGGGGAGGGATCGGGGTGTCCACCGGCTGGAGGGAGACCAAAGAGGCCACGAAGGGTACCAGCCGGGGGAGACGTCCCGGTTCCCGTTCCCCCGCTCGAGGCGCCGACCCCGGTGCCGATGGAGGGGAATCCGATCCCCGTTGTCGTCACACCGACATCCAAGGAGGACATGCCCCCTGAGCTGGCAGCACAGCTAGCAGCATGGTTGGGTGATAGTAGTGAGGGCGCCATGGCTGCCGAGGCACAGGCTCTGATGAAACAGCTGAGGGAAAAAAGAGTTGCAACCAAGGTGCCCGCGCCGGCTGCGGTGATAGACAAGCCACAAGTGGCGGAAACAGCCTCCGGTTCAGGTAAGCGGCCATTGCCGATCGCGAGGGATGAGTCAGCACCCTCTCGTAGAGAGAAATTGGGGCAACATGTTCCGTTGGTGGTAAAGGAAAAAATTTGGGCGGGGGAGTATGTGAATATTTTCTCCTTGCTTGTCGA
Organism: Lissotriton vulgaris; assembly: GCF_964263255.1. NCBI lineage: Eukaryota > Metazoa > Chordata > Amphibia > Caudata > Salamandridae > Lissotriton > Lissotriton vulgaris. The sequence continues at coordinate 9,568 of NW_028251854.1, read as the reverse complement.
TCATTATGAGGTGGAGCATGTTAAGAGTCAGAAAGACCTAATGCATCCGAGTGTTTGGCGCGCAAAAATGGCCGCCTTTAAGGTGAATGAGAATATTGGCAACTGGGGCAATGCGTGGGGTATCTTTACATCTATTTTGGGGGAACGTAGGCCCGAGTTGCTTCCTGAGTTTCCAATTTACCAGTCACGAATTATGGGTTACTCGACTGCGTATCAGGGTAACCATTGGTTCTGTTATGACAACCTTTTCAGGAAGGAGAAGGAGCATAACAAAAATTTAACTTGGGACTGTTATGATTCCTTGACATGGGATAAAATGAAAGAGTCAGGAATGTTAAAAGTGCCGTTGGTAGGTAGCAATGTTGTTGAATACTCCCGCCAAAATGCGGGGACGTCCTTTCGGTCAGGTACGGGCACCGACGATTACTCGAGACCTGCCGGCAATACAGGGAAAAGGGGTTTCTGCTTCAATTTCAACAAAGGTAAATGTAACAGGCCTCCGGGATCGTGTAAATTCAAGCACGAATGTAGTACTTGCGGGTCGTCCCATCCTGAGTCCTCGTGCAGAGCCAGAACAGGTGAGAACGGGGGTAGAGGAGGCGCTAAACAGGTCTAACACAGGCCGAGGGGCGCCTCTACCAACCCCGATTGATACCTTGGCGATGATTCCCTGGCTCAGTGAATACCCAGATCGTACTTCTGCTGGGGTGCTGCGGAACGGTTTCTCATATGGTTTCCGCATCCCGGTAGGAGACTTTCAGGGTGTCGGGACGTGCAAAAATCAACTTTCCATTTTCCAGCATACATCTGTAGTACAAGATAAGATTCAGAAAGAGGTTAGCCGGGGACGGGTCGCCGGCCCATATAGTGAACCCCCGGTACCGTATTTTGTCTGTTCTCCGTTAGGGGTGGTCCCCAAGAAGGACCCAGGTGAGTTTCGATTAATTCATAATCTGTCAGCTCCGCATGGCCTTTCGGTGAACGATGCAATTGATCCAGAGGTATGTTCGGTACGGTACGCATCATTTGATGAGGCAGTGGCCATTTTGAATCGCCTGGGGCCCGGGACGTTGATGGCGAAATCAGATATCGAGTCAGCGTTCCGGTTGCTCCCGGTACACCCAGACGACCAGCGTCTTCTGGGATTCATGTTTCAGGGATCGTATTACATGGATAGGTGTATGCCAATGGGATGCTCTATATCCTGTGCATATTTCGAGAAATTCAGTACTTTTCTGCAATGGGTATTCACGAAGACAACGGGTTTTCGTAATGTAATGCATTACCTTGATGACTTTCTGTTCCTTGGGCCCGCCGGAAATCACGAATGCCGCCAGGCCTTGTCTGACTTTTGTATGTTAATGGGGCAATTTGGCGTGCCATTGGCACCAGGGAAAACTGTGGGTCCTACGACTTGTCTCGAGTTTCTGGGGATCGAGTTGGACTCTAGTGAAGGTTGTTTTCGTTTACCAGCTGCCAAAGTGTCGAAATTCAGGGCAGCCCTGCAAGTATGTATAAACGCATCTAAAGTTACGCTGAATCAATTGCAACGATTGGTGGGGAAGTTGAATTTTGCCCTGAGGGTGATCCCAATGGCCCGCCCCTTTTCCCGTTCAATTGCCCAGGCGATGGTTGGCCTAAAGGAGGGTCATCATCGCACCAGACTATCGGCTGAGGTCCGCCAAGACATGCGTATTTGGTTAGCATTCTTGGCCGACTTCAATGGTCGAGTCGTTTGGAACAAACCAGCCGTGTCCTCTGAAGAGCTGGGTCTATGGACAGATTCAGCAGGAAGCATGGGTTTTGGCGCCATCTTCGGCACGAGATGGTCGGCACAAAAGTGGCCCCCATGGTGGCATGAAGGGGGGCTGACGAGTAATATTGCTTTCCTTGAACTGTTTCCCATCCTGGTGGCCCTCAGAACCTGGCCCGAAGGGTTCAAAGATCATTCTGTGGTGTTTTGGTCTGACAACATGACCGTTGTAGAATGCATCAATAGTCAGGCAGCACGTTGTAAAATGATTTTAAGGCTGCTCAAAGAAATTGTCTTACTGTGTATGCAACTGAACGTAATATTCAGAGCAAAACATGTCCCAGGGGTGATGAATCAGGCGGCTGATGCACTGTCTCGTTTTCAAATGCAGGCTTTCTGGGGTTTCCTTCCCTCTGCGGACCTAGACCCGGCCCCCTTCCCCGAAGCTCTCTGGTCTCTCGGTGCCCCGAACTTCGTCACCTCGTGGGAGAGAGTCTAGCGCCAAGGACGAGGAAGGCATATGAAGGGGCGTTCCGGGCCTATTTAGCCTTTTTGGGGTTGGAAAGAGAGGGGCTTTGGGGTCAGGAGGAATGGGTGGTGCATTTTCTGATGTCCTTGCGTAGGGCTGGGAAGTCGGTGGCGACGGCCCAGAGGCATCGTGCTGCCATTTCCTTCGTTGCCAGGGCCCATAATATCCAGGACCCCACAGCGTCTTTTGTGGTACAGAAGGCGCTGCGCGGGTGGCAACGCCTTGAGGGTCGCAGAGTAGACGAAAGGCGCCCGATAGGTCTGGAGAGATTGTCCCAGTTGCTGGCCACACTCCCTACCACATGCTCGTCTCAGTTCGAGACGTGTTTGTTCCGAGCTGCATTTACGCTGGCATTTCACGGGGCGATGAGGATAAGTGAGCTGGTTGCGAGGAATAAACAGGATGTGGTGGGGGGTTTGTGCCGAGGGCACGTTCAGATCAGGGGTGAAGCGATGATTGTCTCCTTTGTCAGGTCCAAGACCGATCAGGGTGGGTTGGGAGACTGCACGATCATCCGCAGGATCCCCGGGTCCTCCATGTGTCCGGTACAGTGTTTAGAAGATTACCTAGCACGAAGGGTGGCATCATGGGGGGGGACATTGTTGAGACACGCAGACGCCACCCCACTGACGAGGTTTCAGTTTCAGCGGGTGCTTGCGATGTCCATTACCGCAGCGGGCTTGGACCCGGGCGAATTCGGGACCCATTCCTTTCGAATAGGGGCTGCCACTGAAGCTACAGCCAGGGGTCTTAATGTTGAGCAAGTAAAACGAGTGGGGCGTTGGTCCTCCAATTGTTATAAGAGATATGTGCGATTGCACATGTTGTGAAGCTGTAATGATGTACTCACGCTTCTTGTCTTTTGTTTGGTTTTCAGTTGCGCAAGCCTACGAGGCAGGGCGGACTATGCAGTCGACCCAACACCAGGCCAGCGGTCAGACATCACCGGCTGTGAAAAAGGAGGTGTGGGTCGTGGGCCACTCATACGTGAGGCGTGCCGCAGACGTATTCGAAGCAGGTGACATGATTCACGTACCTGGGGAATACGGGTACAGAGTGTCCTTCTACGGAAGAGGCGGTCTCTGTATTGACCAGTTTCAAGCATTCTTTGAGGGTTTGTTAGGGCGGACGAGGTCACCGCCGTCTATAGTCATAGTACATTTAGGGGGCAATGATTTGGTCGCCACCGGTCGACGACTTCTCCTAGAGGCAATGCTTTCCACTGTAAGTTGGTTAGCGAGGAGAGTTCCGGGGTGCATAATTGCGTGGTCTCATATGATCCCACGAAAAGTGTGGCGGGGGGCTATTTCGATTCCTGCTTTGAATCATTCTGTTAGAAAACTTAATAACAAAGTGTGTAGGTTGTTCCGTTCCAAGACATTGCATTCTATCTCGCATAGTTGTATTAACGATGACAGTATGTATTTGGGGGATGGTGTGCATTTGTCGCGGGTGGGGAATGAGTTACTCATAGGGGACTTCCTAGCTTGGTTAAAAACTTTAAAACATGACCTTTAGGTAGGAATTTTTTGTGGGGGGTCCGGATAGCCGGTCAACTATCCGGACCTGTGGCGGTAAGGTCATGATCAGTGAGCACTAATTAGTAGATCCCTATGAGTGGGCGTCACCCAACACGGATGGGAGCGCTCGGGTGAGGTGGCCATTGGCCCCTCAATGGGGAGGCGGTCCCTTCTAAGGATGGGTCGCCGGAAGTAAAGGAAAGGCGGTCAAGGCCCCTTCCTGTGTAGGAGGGGTTACAGCCCCCTCCTGTGGTATTTCCCGGGGCCAGTGACATCTGCGACGGCAGATGCGGTAAGTTGTGTGGGGTTGGGGGGAGGTCTACGATACCTTCTAGATACCTCACACGAGTATTCGAACGACCTTTAAATGGCGTCGAGTTCTTTAGTGCCCCCGTCAAGTCAAGGGAAATTGATAGTAGTTGCACTTGAGGTAAGCCTCCGTGCGGTCGCCCCTCCCAAGTGGGAGGGGTAAGTCTGGTTAGGGATCTTGACACCGGTTATGACCTTGCCGTTGGCCCTTAAACGTTAGGATGTACAATTTCAATAGTTCTGAAAATGTTTTGTAGGATGCTAGTTCGGCTAGGAGACCTCTGTATTAGAGAATATGTTAAGGTTAGCCAAACATCGCAATGTGGTAATGAAATTGTACATAACATGAAACGTTTAATGTTTTAATTTTGTTTAATAAATACGGCCGGGGGGGTCACTCCCTCCCACTTCCAAAAAACTTCAAGAACTGTTTCCGGTTTCCCTCCTTTCGGGGATTGTGTTGAGAGGGGGTGGCGGGTATCTCAGCCATATTAAAAAAAATTTGATTGGTTAACTTGCTTATTAAGTGTATCTTAGTGAATACATATATTAGCGAGTAATGTTTAAATATTTAAATATATATATCAGTGTTTCACTTTGTGTATAAGTGGCTGCATGGGTTGGTGAGTAACATGTGTGTCTATATGGGTTATTAGATTTTTTTTTTAGTATCAGTATAAGTGTCTGTATGATTTGGTGGGGGTGTTACTTAGCACATAGATGCATCAATGAATGACTCACTGTTTGTATGTGTTTTGAAGACAGCATATGTGCCGGACTGTATGTGTGAATGAGTGTGTATATGTATGTGTTAGTAAGTGTATGACTGTCTTACTAGTGTCTTTATCAGTAACTACATATGTTTTAATCTAGTATATGTGAGTATTGGTGTATATAAGTGAGTATATGTGAGAGTCAGACATTGAAAGAGTTCTTGTTTAAATAAGTATGTGTTTCTATAAGTGATTGTTTTAGAGAGTAAGTATGTGTAAGTTTCCTTAGAAGTAAGGTGGTAGTGTATGTATAGCTGTATATGCAAATAAATATATGTTCAATAGTTTATTTGCATGTGTGAGTATGTGTGTGAGCAACTTTTGGAAGACTGTCGGTGTGTTAACGGATGTATAGGTGTCTCACTACATATGATGAGTGAGTATATGTATGGCTGACTATATAGAACTGTTGGTGAATGAGTGGATGTGTATGTAAATGGTGGAATTACTGAATTGGTTGTTGTAACTGGTATAGGTATCTCCACTTTTTTGAAAATGTTAGTTTCTATTTTTTAATATTTGTTTCACGGGTTACTTTACAGTGAAAGAAGGTCAGTCTCTCTGTCACAAGGATGGTGTCATCAGTGATGTCATGAGTGATGTCACTGACCATGTCATGAGTGATGTAATATGTGATGTCATCAGCAGTGCATTACACGCGCAAGTTATAGTGAGTCCAACTAACTATAACGTGGGAATTTCAATGGTTTTATGCCAGTAAAATTTCCAGGTAACTATAACTGGTGTGAAACCTATTGTTTTTTCAGTGAATTTAATAGGTTTTTTAAGTGCTAATTCCTAACTATAACTGGTGTGAAACCTATGGTTTTTTCAGTGAATTTCAAAGGCTTTTTTAATGCTAATTCCTAACTAAAAGTCCCACTTTATAAGTAAGACTGTTACCGCTCTAGTTGTTCTTTAGAACACTCTGGTACATACTATCATTGGGCTATAGTTGTGCTACATCTGGCTGATATTTGGGCTACATTTGTATTTTTCTGTCTCTGGTGGCCATCTTTGGGCTACATTGGGCTACATTGGGCTACATTGGGCTACATTTGGGCTCTAACATATATAAAGCCCAAATATAGGCCAATATATATTTTTAAAAAGTTAATTTTCTTAAAAAAAACTGGAGCATATATCTTGAGACATAGCTATTAGTCCTTACAATTTTTCATGTTCTTAAAAAAATATATATATATTTTTTTTGTCTTGGAGCGCTTCCGGTGCGCGCCCCGGTGAGCGCCCCGGAAAGCGTACTATTTTGAAGCGCCCCGGTGCGCGAACCGGGAAGCGTCCCGTTAGTGCCAATGTCGCGATCGAAAACAACATCGTGACTCGTCGCGTAAGCGTGACGTATCGCGTAGCCGCGTGATGCGTCTTATGACGCGCTGCGTAAACACACCTGGAAGCCCTCCGCGGCGCGGCTCGGAGCGCATAACGTAAGCACGCCGGAGAGCATAACGTAAGCGCATCGGGTCATGTGACTTGAAAATAACACTTTTCATTGATTCTCTTCATTTTTTTCTCCAAATAATGAAAGCCCCCTCCTTTTTTCCTCATTCTTACTTTCTTCATTGAGAGAGCAAGAGCTATTTTGGAGGAAAGAATGGCATCACTTGTTGCTGCAGCTGGTGCATCCGCACCACCACCCAGAAAAGAAAGTCCACCACCACAGTTTCTTGGAGGACAAGAAGAAGAGGAGGAAGAAGAGGAGGAGGATCAACATCAAAGGGTCTACCTCCCAGAAGAACCAAGACAAAGGCACGTCAAAGTGCACTTCATTTGGCAATTTTTTTCTTTTCCAGATGACCAAAAAAAGGTGAACGCCCCCAAAGTCATCTGTCTCATCTGTGACAAAGTTCTCTCCAGGGGCAATCCCTCCAAGAAATATTCTTCTGGTAACTATACCATGATCCGCCACATGGAGAGGTGGCATCCCAATAATTTGGCCCAGGCTGAAGTCCGGGAACTTCGGCACAACCCACCCCCTGTGGCCAGCACTTCCTCTTCAGTACCCTCACTTTCTGGACCAGAAGAACGGCAAATGGTGCCAAATATTCAACCAAAATTTGGCAAGCTCAAATTTCTTTGCATTTTGTGTGGCAAAACTTTATGCTATGGTGAACTTAGCGTCACCTTAATAAATACTGCTATAGACAACCACAAATGCAGCAAGGGAAGAAAACAGTAATTCTTTTCTTTTTTTTTTTGCTCCTGTTGAGCCATTTCCAATTCCCTGTTTTTTGTTTGTTCCCTCAAAAAAAAACAAAAAAAAAATAAAATTGTTCAAAAACACAAAAAAATTTAAACATTTTTCCGAAAAATAATAAAAAAAATATAAAACAACAATAAGAATTTAAAAAAAAGTTCTTTTCAGAACTACCTCCCATTTATAAAATATTGCCAAAAATGTTTAAACTCTGGCAATCTTTTTTCTCTGTTGTGCGCTTCCCGGTGTGCTCCCCGGTGCGCGTACCAAGTGCTCCCCACGCAAAAATCGAAAAAAGCCCCCACATCAAACCTAGGGGGTCAGGGAGGGTCTACTCTGCCCCCTTATGGTCAATTCCCCCTTTGTTTTGGCCACCTCTTGTGTATCCATCCTACCGAGACACAAGATGGCGGCCGCCCCGGACTGTTTCGAATGTTTACAGACAACCAAGAACCAATCAGCTTTCTGCGCGCAAGTCGCGTGGCGCTCCCGGAGCGCTCCCCGGTGCGCGCACAGGAGCGCTGTCATAGATATATATATTTTTTTTAACCTAAATTACTCAAAATCCATTGGAGCACATATCTTGAGACATAGCAAAGGCACATCGGGCTACCAGTCCCTACAATTCTACCAAATTTGGTGTAAATCCATTCATTCGTTCGGGCTAAAAGTGAGGTCGACCGCCCTATGGAAATTAACATGGGGAAAACGCGTTTTGGGACCCCCCTTTTATCTCAGCCCCCGCTTGACGCATCCCCCCCAAACTTTCAGGGAAGGACAGGAGCTTGACGGAGGCATTTTGAGGAAATTTTCAGGCAGATCGTCAACCGGCGCCAAAGTTATTCCAAATAGAATTTTGAGATTTAACATTGAAAAAAATCCTAACTATAACTACCTACTGGCGACTGCCAGTAGGTAATATATATATATCTATATATATTTCTATATATATTTCTGTTGTCTTGTTTTCGTTACAAATTAATGTGAGTACTTCACTGAAATGAGTTGAACAAATGACAATTATTACTGTATATAGAAGAAACTTGAAAATAAATACTTCATTTAAGACACAGAGTTAAAACTGCACCTTACGTAAATTGTCTTAATTGCGCTTATACAGTTTAACGGTAGTACTTCACTGGGACGTGTTCAGATAATGATCTGACGAATAATTACTGTATATAGGAAGAATTTGATCTGATTGTAAATACTTTATCTGGGATATAGGGTTAAATTGTACTTCACATGAATTGTAATCACCCTGGTAAAAGTATTAAGAGTATGTACTAGCCATACGTTAACTATGCAGGGTTGGAGGTCTAAATGACTATGGAAATAGAAGAGGGTACTTGTACATATCACCGTATATAAGTAAGGTCTAGACCAAGAGACTCTATGGTCCAGTTGAAGGCAGGAGCCGAAACGCGTAGACCGTCTATTTGATGCACTTTCTTTTGCACATGGTGTGTAAATAAAACTGTGAAAAGATCAACTGTTGCTGTGCCGTGTCTTTATCTACGAACTCGTAGGAGAAGAAGCGAAGGTGATATATATATATATATATATATATATATACTCCAACCTCCGTTTTCCTCCCGCAATCGCTCTCACTTCGATCGCGCTGGACACAGACACGGACCAAACTTGAGATGCTGGTTAGATTTTATTCAGCTGTCGCCATAACGTTTCGGCACAAAGCCCTGATCACATCAGCCCTGGACTACCGGCAATCAGTGGTACAACATATATATACATATATATATATATATATATATATATATATATATATATATATATATATATATATATATATATATATATATATATATATATATATATATATATATATATATATATATATATATATATGTATATATATATATATATATATATATATATATATGTGTTGTCCAACTGATTGCCGGTAGTCCAGGGCTGTAACATTGCGGCGGTCCCTTCCAAAAAAACGGCGTTTTTTGTAATATCCTGCAGCAAACCTCCTGCAAACCTCCTGGGTTCAGAAAGGGTCGGGACACTCCGGGATGCTTCAAAATCAATTTATGTATAATACGAGTGATCAAGATTACTAATATGAATAGTGATTTTAGCCCACTAGGGCGACACCATTGCATGGCAACTGTATAGCAACTGTTTATGAAAATAGTGAATTGTAACTATTGAGACATAATAGTCATTACAAGATGGCGACAATTCTCACGATCTGAAACCATGCCAGTCCTATGTTTACACTGGATGTATGTAAACGGGAGTATAAGCTGCAAACTTTACTGTGACCAAGCCTTACGGCGCAACGCGTCGGCTTTTGTAACCATTAGTTGCTAATAAATTGATTTTGAAGCATCCCGGAGTGTCATCACATGCCCACCGTACTGCATGACGGACGGGGGCCGAATCGCGGCTGCACGCAAGGGGTTAAGGCTGTTTCAGATCAGTCAGCCCCTGAGGAAC